>NC_041394.2:158104827-158114827 GCF_900747795.2 Erpetoichthys calabaricus | reverse complement strand
GAATGGTTTAACAAGTGGAGGCCACTGACATTTTTCCCTCCTCATCTGTTTTGTCACTCATTTTGCATTTGGCTACGGTCAGTGTCACTACTGGTAGCATGAGGCGATACCTGGACCCTACAGAGCTGGCATAGGTAGTCCAACTTCTCCAGGATGGCACATCAATACCACGTGCCATTGTCAGAAGGTTTGCTGTGTCTCCCAGCACAGTCTCATGGGCATGGAGGAGATTCCAGGAGACAGACAGGCAGTTACTCTAGGAGAGCTGGACAGGGCCCCTCGTAAAAGGTCCTTAACCCATCAGCAGGACCTACTGGTATCTTCTCCTTTGGGTCTGGAGGAACAGGGTGAGCACTGCCAGAGCCTACAAAATGACCTCCAGCAGGCAGGCAGGCCACTGGTGTGAATGTCTCTGACCAAACAATCAGAAACAGACTTCATGAGGGTGGCCTGAGGGCCCAATGTCCTCTAGTGGGCACTGTGGAGCTCGATTGGCATTTGCCATCGAGTACCAGAATTGGCAGGTCCAGAACTGGCGCTCTGTGCTTTTCACAGATGAGAGCAGGTTCACCCTGAGCACATGTGACAGATGTGAAAGGGTCTGGAGAATGTTATGTTGCCTGTGACATCATTCAGCATGACCGGTTTGGTGGGGGGTCAGTAATGGTCTGGGGAGGTATGTCCATGGAGGGACACACAGATCTCTATAAGCTAGAACAATGGCACCTTGACTGCTGTTAGGTATCGGAATGAAATCCTTGGACCCATTATCAGACCCTATGCTGGTTCCTCCTGGTGCATGACAATATATATATATATATATATAAACTGATACACAGTTAATGTCAAGACCTTAGAATAACAAGGTTCTAGCTGTGAGTTTTGGTTTTAGAATACTGAGCTTCAAAAGTTTTGACTCTCCATTTATCAAGAGTATACAATCCATCCATCCATCCATTTTCTAACCCGCTGAATCCGAACACAGGGTCACGGGGGTCAGCTGGAGCCAATCCCAGTCAACACAGGGCACAAGGCAGGAAACAATCCTGGGCAGGGTGCCAACCCACTGCAGGACACACACAAACACACCAAGCACACACTAAGGCCAATTTAGAATCGCCAATCCACCTAACCTGCATGTTTTTGGACTGTGGGAGGAAACCGGAGCGCCCGGAGGAAACCCACGCAGACACGGGGAGAACATGCAAACTCCACGCAGGGAGGACCCGGGAAGTGAACCCGGGTCTCCTAACTGCGAGGCAGCAGCGCTACCACTGCGCCACCGTGCCGCCCAGAGTATTAAATCCTTTTCCTTTAATTTTGTTCCGATATATACAAGCTGCATTTTCAGTTTAAGACAACGCAAGTTTTATTGAAAATGTGACTCCTAAATAAAGATAAGTAAGAACCTTTTTGTTCTAGACTATGTTTGTAAGTGAACAGCAAAGTCTTGATCAGGATGCTTAGTTTCCAAGCTGTTTAACAAGTGGAGGCCACTGACATTTTTCCCTCCTCATCTGTTTTGTCACTCATTTTGCATTTGGCTACGGTCAGTGTCACTACTGGTAGCATGAGGCGATACCTGGACCCTACAGAGCTGGCATAGGTAGTCCAACTTCTCCAGGATGGCACATCAATACCACGTGCCATTGTCAGAAGGTTTGCTGTGTCTCCCAGCACAGTCTCATGGGCATGGAGGAGATTCCAGGAGACAGACAGGCAGTTACTCTAGGAGAGCTGGACAGGGCCCCTCGTAAAAGGTCCTTAACCCATCAGCAGGACCTACTGGTATCTTCTCCTTTGGGTCTGGAGGAACAGGGTGAGCACTGCCAGAGCCTACAAAATGACCTCCAGCAGGCAGGCAGGCCACTGGTGTGAATGTCTCTGACCAAACAATCAGAAACAGACTTCATGAGGGTGGCCTGAGGGCCCAATGTCCTCTAGTGGGCACTGTGGAGCTCGATTGGCATTTGCCATCGAGTACCAGAATTGGCAGGTCCAGAACTGGCGCTCTGTGCTTTTCACAGATGAGAGCAGGTTCACCCTGAGCACATGTGACAGATGTGAAAGGGTCTGGAGAATGTTATGTTGCCTGTGACATCATTCAGCATGACCGGTTTGGTGGGGGGTCAGTAATGGTCTGGGGAGGTATGTCCATGGAGGGACACACAGATCTCTATAAGCTAGAACAATGGCACCTTGACTGCTGTTAGGTATCGGAATGAAATCCTTGGACCCATTATCAGACCCTATGCTGGTTCCTCCTGGTGCATGACAATATATATATATATATATATAAACTGATACACAGTTAATGTCAAGACCTTAGAATAACAAGGTTCTAGCTGTGAGTTTTGGTTTTAGAATACTGAGCTTCAAAAGTTTTGACTCTCCATTTATCAAGAGTATACAATCCATCCATCCATCCATTTTCTAACCCGCTGAATCCGAACACAGGGTCACGGGGGTCAGCTGGAGCCAATCCCAGTCAACACAGGGCACAAGGCAGGAAACAATCCTGGGCAGGGTGCCAACCCACTGCAGGACACACACAAACACACCAAGCACACACTAAGGCCAATTTAGAATCGCCAATCCACCTAACCTGCATGTTTTTGGACTGTGGGAGGAAACCGGAGCGCCCGGAGGAAACCCACGCAGACACGGGGAGAACATGCAAACTCCACGCAGGGAGGACCCGGGAAGTGAACCCGGGTCTCCTAACTGCGAGGCAGCAGCGCTACCACTGCGCCACCGTGCCGCCCAGAGTATTAAATCCTTTTCCTTTAATTTTGTTCCGATATATACAAGCTGCATTTTCAGTTTAAGACAACGCAAGTTTTATTGAAAATGTGACTCCTAAATAAAGATAAGTAAGAACCTTTTTGTTCTAGACTATGTTTGTAAGTGAACAGCAAAGTCTTGATCAGGATGCTTAGTTTCCAAGCTGTTTTATATACTGTGGGATACAAGTGAAGGCTCTGTTCAAATCTATCAGTTCTAGTTGTGTTAATACACGAATTGATTGGGTGAGCACAAATTAAATCACTCAGTATTGTCACTACCAAAAACAAAATGTTATTAAGAATTATTCAGTATAAATTATA
Organism: Erpetoichthys calabaricus; assembly: GCF_900747795.2. NCBI lineage: Eukaryota > Metazoa > Chordata > Cladistia > Polypteriformes > Polypteridae > Erpetoichthys > Erpetoichthys calabaricus. The sequence goes on along the minus strand of NC_041394.2, from coordinate 158,111,720 downwards.
CAACCATTTCAATAAATATTTACAATTAACAATAATGATGGAAAGTTGAACTGAAAGAAAAATTAATCTTCTTTGTGCATTCTAACAAACAGACTGATCGGGGAATATAATAATAATACATTTTATTTATATAGTGCCTTTCCCGTGCTCAAGGCACTTCACAGAGTTTAAGATAGAACGGCAGGGTATACAGTATATAGCATTGTACAAACCAGATAAATTAATAAAGAAGATTAAGACAGTAAATTCAGAGAAAAAAGCCTAACAGACAACATAATTGATGGTCTAGCACACACACATAGATTACATGAGCATCTTGACATAAAGGTAAACTGAGAGAAGGGTAGTAAAGTCAAGTAGAGCTAAAAGCCTTCCTGAACAGATGAGTTTTCAGTTGTTTTTTAAAAGAATTCATGGAGTCAGCTGACATGATTAATTTCGGTAGGTCATTCCAGAGTCTGGGCGCTATACAGCTGAAGGCCCTGTCACCCATGGACTGTAGATTAGTGTGGGGTACAACAAGATTAACAGAATCAGAGGACCTTAGTGGGCAGACAGGCACATAGTGATGGAGAAGGTCACTGATGTAGTTTGGCGCAAGGTCGTTTAAGGCTTTGTAGGTTATTAGTAGGATTTTATATTCGATTCTGTAAGACACAGGGAGCCAGTGAAGGCGGTGCAAAATGGGTGTGATGTGCTTGCTGCTGCTGGTCCGTGTAAGGACTCTTGCAGCTGAGTTTTGAATAAGCTGGAGCTGTGATATAAGATTAGAAGGGGCACCTGCCAGCAGCGAGTTACAATAATTGATGCGGGATGTGGTAAAAGCATGGACAAGTTTCTCAGCATTAGAAAAGGAGAGGAAGGAGCGAACACGTGATATGTTACGGAGGTGAAAGTAAGAAAGTTTCTTAATGTGGTTTATGTGGGCGGAATAAGAAAGGGAGGAATCAAAAATGACACCAAGATTCTTTGCAGTAGAGGCAGGTCTGATGAGATCACCGCCAAGATGGACTGGGAAGGAGCTCATTTTATTAAGTTGCACTTTAGTCCCAATTTGCAGGAGGTCAGTTTTGTTGCAATTTAATTTTAAAGAGTTCTGCTCCATCCAGGTATTAATTTCACTGAGGCAGATTGTGAGCTGAGAAAGCTCTGATGAAGTTCCACTTTTAACATTGAAATAAAGTTGAGTATCATCTGCATAAAAATGATAACCCAGTCCATAGTTACGAATAATATGGCCAAGGGGAAGCATATAAATACAGAAGAGAAGAGGGCCGAGGACAGAGCCCTGAGGAACTCCTCGCGTGACTGGCACTGAGCTGGATCTGCTGTTGCCAAGACTAACAAACTCTTGCCTATCAGTCAGATAGGACTTGAACCACTGGATGGCAGTGCCAGAGATACCCAGCATGTTCTCCATTCTGGACAGTAGAATGTCATGTCTGACAGTGTCAAATGCTGCACTGAGGTCTGGTTTGTTCAGAGTCTGCTGCCATAAGCAAATCATTGGTTACCCGTAGCAGAGCAGTTTCACAGCTGTGCTGCGCCCTGAAACCAGACTGAAAGGGTTCCATCAAGTTATTAGAGGTTAAGTAATTGGTGAGTTGGGAGGCTACAACACGCTCAAGAGCTTTTGACAGAAAAGGTAAGTGGGAAATAGGCCGGAAGTTGTTAAGATTGTCAGCATCAAGACCAGACTTTTTTAACATTGGGGTTACAGAAGCGATTTTAAAAGTGATCGGTACAGAGCCTGTGTCAAGGGATGAGTTTATTATTGTTGTAACAGTCAGGATTATGACATGAAAGCACGATTTAAGTAGTGTGCTGGGGATGGGGTCTAGTACACAAGTAGTCGGCCTCATCTTACAAAGCAGGTTATTAACAAACGCAGATGTGACTGGTGAGAACTTAGAGAAGGAGCTGGATGGAGTGGGAAAACAGGAAGAGATATAAACAGATGATGTATTTATGTTAGTTGAATTATTTAGATCTTTAATTTTGTTACAGAAAAAGTAGAGGAATTTCTAACAGACTTCAGTAGAAGAGGTAACTGGGCCAGATGCGGGTTCGAGTAGTTTATTAACTACAGAGAACAAAACCCTTGGGTTATCATGGCCACTTTCTATTATTCTGCCATAATGGGTGTTCTTGGCAGCAGTTCGTGCTTCTCTGTAAGCTCTTTGGTGGTCAGAGAAAACCTGGATGTGCACGGTGAGGCCAGTCTTACGTGACATTCTCTCAAGGCATCAGCCAGCTGCTTTCATAGATCGCAATTCTGAATTATACCAAGGAGCTGAACGCTTAAAGGAAACCTCCTTATGTTTTAAAGGTGCTGTTTTATCTAATGCTGAATGAAGGGCTGTGTTATAGTGGTCAACAAGTCTATCTAGTGTTGATGGAATAGGTGCAGATAGTAAAAGATCAGAAATGGATCCAGAAAGGATAGAGGGACAGATATTTCTAAGGGTTCTGTAAGAAATTTGTCATTTACAGATAGGAGGAGGGAGAGATAATGAGACACTGAAAAATACTGCTTTATGGTCAGAGAGTCCCAAATCAGTGCTGTAAATGTTGGCAACAGATAATCCAGAAGTACAGATCAGGTCCAGTATATGACCACCACAGTGGGTGGGAAAATCAACATGTTGTGTCAAGTCAAAACAGTCCGATAAGGATAGGAATTAATTTCTCAGTTTAGATGTGGGGGTGTCAATATGGATGTTGAAATCACCAAGAAGGATAATTCGCTGAGAGTGAGAGCTTAGGTCGGTCAAAAGTTCAATCAAATCGGATAAGAGGGAAACATTGTATTTTGGAGGACGATAAAGAGCAGTGAGTGAGACTGGACCCGATTCTGTTATTAGTTTAAGAGCCAGGCACTCAAAAGACAATGGACAATCAATTGGGATATACTGAAGCACACCCACTTCAATATCTATCTATATATATAAAATTCTTTTCGTGTTTGAAATGGAAATTATGTATAACCACGCGATATGGAAATTATGTATGAAACGGAAATTACGTATGACCACGTGATATGAAAATTATGGCGCTGAGCCGTCCGCTGCCAGGCGCATTCTGACAGAGAAGTTTTATTTATTCGTCCATGTGACTGTCGCGGAAACTGCCACATTGTAACTTTTTTTTAGTTGGCAGCGGTCGTGTAGTGCCTTTCACAAGGGATCTACTACCGAGAAATGATCCAAATGCATTTTAGCTGCTGTTAGTACTTGTGGTATAGCAGGTCCACAGCTCTCAGCAAAGGCCAGTTTTTAGATGATTAAATAATCGCGCTTGCAGCTTAGCGAGGGGACATGGTAGTTGTGGCTGAAGCGGGTCTCAGGGCAATCTGCGGTGTGGGTGTTTCTCACCTAAGTGCACAGGTGAGAGACTGCCCACATCCGTGATTGTTTCTGGGGCTGCTAATTTGTCGCAGCTGCTATGCCCTCTCGACATATATAGAAGCGCGAGTCGGGTAGAAGCGAAGAAAAACAATGAAAAAAGAGAAGAACAAGAAAGGAAAGAGATGGAGGTTGCTGGAGAGCACGGAGCAGGAGAGAGAGAGAGAGAGCCGGTACGGGTTAGTGAATGCTCGCAGGCAGCTGTATGGAAGCCTGGGTGTTAGGCCGACACCCAGGACTTGTAGTAGTGGTTGCTCCCGCTGAGTGATTGAGTAGCGGGAGTGACCAGTGAAGGGCGACTGGCCATGTAAGGCCGGGAAGGCAGCGGGAGTTGGGAGGCGTGGTGTGAAGTCCTTGATGTGAGCATCCTGGTCATCAAGGAATCCGAGTCTTGAGTCTGAGATGAGTGCGCGACCGAAGTCAGGATCTGAAGGCCTCCAGACCGGTTTGAAAAGAAGTGAAAGACAGCTGCAAAAAGAGCATCTCGCCTGCTGCGGGGCCCAGACCCCGTAGGAGAGACGCTAGGGTAAAGAAGCACCTGGCTCTTAAAATGTTTTAAAGGACTGCTTCTAGCGTTGTTTTAACCTCTGCTTTTAAAGGATTTTTTTTTCTATTGATTTTTAAACCTCCACGTTTCTTTTATGGATTATTTATTTAATGAAGACTTTTGGGGAAGCACTGCACTTATTTATTTATGGACACTTTGTTTTTGTTTTGATTGTTTGTAAATAAAAGCACTTTGCAATTTTTCATCATCCCCTTGCTGTGTTGTTGCCTAACTGTCTAGCTCATCAGTAACATTACCGATAGTGACTGTTTCAAGGGCTCCCGAATAGCAGATGGGAGCATGGAGCCAAACCCGCATCGTCACAGTACTACTTACCTGTTGTGTTACAGCGCCTTTAAAATGTAGTTTACCCGAAACCACTCCAGGGGGGTATTTTCCATACATAGCTTAAATCATCCGAGATCAGATGCCTCATCTTGGATGAGTTAATGCAAATGAAACTCATCCGGGATAAGTCGGTTTTACAAATGCAGCCGTGTAGTAGATTAGTCGAGCTGGATCTAATTGATTGAATACCCATATATATTGAGTCTAGAAAACATGATCAGCAAGTCTTTGATAGGCTGTAACAAAATGACAAAAGAATGTGCACATTTTTTTTTCCACACAAGCGAAGCAAGACCTTTTATTTGAAGGACATGAAGAATTTCAAGATTTAATATGCACAAGGGGTAACACTGCAAAAGCAGCCCAAACCAGAAAAGACGGCTGGCAAAAAGTGGCCGACAAATTAAACGCGTGTGCATTGTTCTTACTGAAAGCAGCGTTTCATTTCCTATGTGTCAGATTAATTATTATTTAATATGTCATAATTTCAGATCAAACGTGAGTACAAGGAGAACATGGGAACAGGTTAAAGTGAAGTACAAGAATATACTTCAAACTGGTAAATATTGGTATATAACTATTTAAAGAATTGTTGACATAAAGAATCATATATAATGTAAAGAACATAAATTTTAAAGCTAATAAGAAGGCAGACAAGTAAAAAACAGGTGGAGGTCCATGCAGTGCAGATCTAACCCCTGCAGAAGAGTTGGCTCTCCAGCAAAATGCCCATTGCCCTGTTTCTGAGGGCATTCCAGGGGGAAGCTCCTCCTCAGAACCAGTGGCAGGATGCAGTAGTCACTTCATTTCAGGAAAAGGATGGTCATTGCATATATTTGTCCTCAATGTGTGCCATACATAGGTTCCATATAGCCCTCTTTTTTTGTTGGGTCAGTTGCAGGGAATGCCATATCCCTAGAACCTGTGTCTGACCAACGAGATGTTGACGAAGGTCGAATATTTGATGAAGACACTGTGTCTGATTATTCATCAGGAGGAGAGGTACATTTTCCAAATAATGTTTGATCAAACTCCACTGTGATCAGTCCCATGTGCCCCAATCACATTTGGAAACCCTGGGTAATGAGAATGTTAGGCTGATTGTGAGATTCTTTATGGAACTCTGGGTGTTTTTACCTGTGTATTACCTACCTGCAATGGCATGAAATGCCTGTTTTGTCTGCACACGCAGGTGTCCAGGAAACACTATGAAAACCCGAAGGAAATATTTCAGAGCCAAACAGACTTTACGAATTGCCTGGCAAACTGCACTTTTAGTTAGATTTTCCGCATCGCCTACAGTATATAAAAAAGTGCAGCTTGCAAAAAACCTCAAAGCAATGTATACTGTCTGTGTGGTTGTGAGAGCCTGACTTCGCCGAGTTTGACTTCGAATATAAGGTCTTAATAAATTACCATAATCCCCCTCGGCTAAAGTGGTATCTTTCAAAAAGAATTTCCCCTGGGAGCAATAAAGGATCTTGCTGATCGCGCAAACCCCTCTCTATATGAAATTCTCTTCTTATAATTTGTGAACCGATATCAATTGGTCGCTCATTCATGAAAGGCGAAGCCATGACTGAATGAATTCCACGCACGGACACTGATTAAGTGTGTGAGCTAATCCTTGTTTACATAGAACAAACCTGCTCCGAGCAGGTTTGAGGGTTTGGATGTGTTGCTATGACAACACATCCAGCAAGAGTTTCAAAAAACCGACAGATCCAGGATCAGGCCAAATCGTCAACAATTACATCCAGCTAAACGAGTAATCCACGTATGAAAAATACCCCCCAGTAGTGCTCAATGTATCGTTACTTCTTAAATGTTAATGTTTTACTGTTTAATAACTTAGACTACATTTTGTACGCGTAATGGTCATAACTGGAACCTGTTTTTTGTCCATATACTCTAATGGAGGAGGCGGAGTCACGTATTGCGTCATCACGTATTACGCCTCCTACGTAATCACGTGAACTGAAAACGAGGAAGAGATTTACAGCACAAGTCAAACGCGGGAACGAAGGTAAATGACGTTAATTGTTGAGTGTCTTTTAATACTGTGTAATTGTTGAGTGTCTTTTAATACTGTGTAAGCATACATATTAAAATGTGCAATTAAATGTGTGCATTTACGGGGTGATTTCTCAGGCTTAAAAGCTTGCCTTTATTAAAAAGGTAAATGCAAACTCATTTCATTCTGAAGGGCACAAACCATGTTAGATTTCAGCCGTTAAACACGCAAAAATGTCAGTACACCAGATAAATAAGCGCAACATATTATCAGTTGTATTGTATGCTTACAATACATATAGAAATGTGTTAATCGTTAACTAATATTATGGGATGGTGTTTTTCGACTCATGCCTTGATTTAAACGATTGCATGTCTTGGTGGGTTTGCATAGCTTATTGTCAATATCTTTACACCTCTTTTTAAAACTTAATTTAAAAAGGTTTTCTTTTCTTCTTAATTAAAATTTAAAAGCAATACTTCACCGCTGCAAAGCCCCTCTAGCGCTGACATCCGAGGTTCGAATACCATAAGCGAGTGCAGTGAGTCTGTACGCCTGATAAACCAAGAATAAGGGGGAA
>NC_041394.2:158055020-158059170 GCF_900747795.2 Erpetoichthys calabaricus | reverse complement strand
ATTAGTATAGATATATATATACATATATTATATATACATATACACATATATTTTATATATATATATATATATATATATATACACATACATACATATACACACATACATGCACTTACAATAACATAGAAATCAATATAAACAACATTAACATCATTATCATATGAGAATATGGAGCAATATATAAGAAGCACATTTCATATAAATATAAATTATTAAACAGTAGGAGGAGACCCTTCCTTCTACAAACGTAGTGGAATATATTGCGCAACTGCGTGATAGGCTAGCCCACATCAGGCCTATTCTGAAAGATCACCTGACTTGTGCTCAAGCAGCGCAGGCGCGTTGCTACAATAAAAACTCCACCCTCAGGGAATTCCAGCCTGGGAATCGGGTGATGGTGCTTGTACCGTCCTCCCACTCTAAATTGTTGGCTCATTGGCTAGGGCCTTACGAGGTTATAGAGAGAAAGGGGCTAGTCGATTATTTGGCCCGACAACCAAATCGCCGACCACGCGAAAGGGTTTATCACGTGAACTTATTGAAGCCGTGGAGAATTCGGGAAGAGGCCCCGATCGCCGGTACAACCCTCTCCCTATTTACAAAAAACATGCCACTTAACCTCGGTCCGGATTTGTCCTCGTCCCAACGCCAGGAGCTGGAACAAGCGATCCTGGCTGTCCCGGAGGTGGTAAGCGAGACGCCGGGCCGCACCGCCCTGATTGAGCACGATATCGGTACGGATCCCGGGGTGGTAGTCAGGGAAAGGGCCTATCGCCTCCCGGAGGCAAAGCGTGCGGAGGTCGAACTCGAGATCCAGCGGATGTTGGACTTGGATGTCATTGAGGAAAGTCACAGCCCGTGGTCCAGTCCTATTGTCCTCGTCTCTAAGCCCGATGGCTCTTGGAGGTTCTGTAACGACTTTAGACGTCTGAATCAGGTCTCCAAGTTTGATGCCTACCCTATGCCCCGGATAGACGACCTTATTGAGCGATTGGGTACGGCTCAATACTTGACTACTCTTGACATGACCAAAGGGTACTGGCAAATTCCCTTAACGGCATCCGCAAAGGAAAAAACCGCCTTCAGTACCCCTAGTGGACATTGGCACTATAAGGTTCTCCCATTTGGGCTGCACAGGGCGCCTGCAACTTTCCAGCGTCTGGTCGATAGAGTGCTACGGCCCCACCAGTCCTATTGTGCCGCCTATCTGGATGACGTCGTCATCTATTCCGGCACCTGGGAGGAACATATCGTGCAGGTGTATGCTGTCCTGGCCACATTAGCGAAAGCCGGTCTCCGTATAAACCCTCGGAAGTGTTTTTTTGGTTTAAAGGAGGCCAAATATTTAGGCTACCTAGTGGGGTGAGGACAGGTGAAGCCGCAATGCTCCAAAATTAAAGACATCCTTGAATGGCCCCGTCCGAGTACCAAGAGACAGGTGCAGGCTTTCTTGGGGTTGGTGCGGTACTACCGCCGGTTTGTGCCCCGTTTCTCTGAGAGGGCAGCACCCTTGACTAACCTGACAAGGAAGGGGGCTCAGTTGTATGTGGTATGGGATCCTACAGCAGACCGGGCATTTCGTGACTTAAAAGCGGCCCTTACCTCGGCACCTGTGTTAAACACACCTAATTTTTCGCTTCCTTTTCTTCTCCAGACCGATGCTTCGGACACAGGCCTGGGTGCTGTGCTGAGTCAGAGCATCAATGGTGTCGAGCACCCCGTTTTTTACCTGAGCCGGAAACTGTTGGACCGGGAGACCAGGTATGCGGCAGTGGAGAGGGAAGCCCTGGCCATCAAGTGGGCGGTTACACATCTGAGGTACTACCTGCTGGGTCGGGAGTTCACCCTTATGACAGACCACGCGGCCCTCCAGTGGATGGCGTTGCACAAGGAGTCGAATCCCCGAGTCACCAGGTGGTTTTTGGACCTTCAGCCATACAAGTTTACCGTCACTTATAGGCAGGGTAACCTTCAAGCCAATGCCGACGCCCTCTCCCGGGTTCACGACCTCTCGGTCTGGTCCGCCCGCCCCGATGGGGCTGGGCTGAGGGGGGGGCGCTGTCACGCACGCGCGCATGGGGAGTCGCAGAACGACCCGGGAAAGAGCGCGAAACCCGAAAGCCATACGGGACGGGCAGGCAACTAACCTTGTTTTGTTTATCTTCTCAGAAAGAAGGAAATGACAGCACCCTGAATCACCTCCCGCTACTCCACTTCCACATCTTCCTTCCCTCTGATGACGTCAGTATCCCAGACTGCACCACTCCTCGTTACCCAGCATTCCTCTCTTCAATTCCGGTCCCCTCTATAAATGTTCCCCCCATCAAGCCATATGTTGTTAACAGTTAAACAAGTGAATGCACTTTGGACTGTATAACCTCAAATCTAAATCTTGTTTACAGTATATGGGGCCGGAAACCCCAAACCTTTATGCTCTGTTGTGTCTTTATTTTACAAGATCGTGGTAATTACATTCATGGCATTCGTTTTCTGAATCACAATCTGATTGTATGGGTGGTTACCTGCCAGGTCACGCTTGTGGTTTGTCAGCAAGTCGCCTTACGTCCGCCACGTGCCCTCTTTCTGTTCCCAGAAGCAGATCATAGAATGGTTTTAATAGTTTACTTTCAAATAATTCAAAGAGTATGCGACATGTGTTTCTCCCTGATTCTGGGCTCATCAGGCGTACATACTCACTGCATCCCCTCTCAGGAATCGAATCTCTATCATCAGCGCCAGAGGTGAAGCCCCTAACGTTGCGCTACGGCGTGTGGTTCGTTTATACCTCGTGTCTTCTCATTAAACTTTTATCTCGCGAATATGTTATTGTAATCCGCAGCGGGAGCGTTTCTATAAACTTAATTTAAACTTACGTTTTACACCGTGCTTTGTTTCCCTTATGAAGATGCTTGTATGGTTCACTCGCTCGCTTCTTATTGTTTCGCTCCCTTCTCAATTGTTTAATGAATTTTTTGTTCTTCGCTGTTTGCGGTGCCAGAGTTGAAGCCCCTAACGTTGCGGTCAGCAAGTCGGCTAACATCCACCATGTGCCGTCTTTCAGTTGCGAGAAGCAGATCATAGAATGGTTTTAATAGTTTACTTTCAAATAATGCAAAGAGTATGCGACACGTGTTTCTCCCTAATTCTGGACTCATCAGGCGTACACACTCACTGCATCTGCTCTCGGGAATCGAATCTCGAACGTCAGCGCCAGAGGTGAAGCCCCTAACGTTGCACTACGGCGTGTGGTTTGTTTATACCTCATGTCTTCTCATTAAACTTTTATCTCGCGAATATGTTATTGCAATCCGCAGCGGGAGCGTTTCTATAAACTTAATTTAAACTTACGTTTTACACCGTGCTTTTTTCCCTTATGAAGATGCTTGTATGCTTCACTCGCTCGCTTCTTATTGTTTCGCTCCCTTCTCAATTTTTAATGAATTATTTGTTCTTCGCTGTTTGCGGCTCATCCTTCATTTCTCCCTACTGCGTTCTTTTATCTCGCGAATATGTTATTGCAATCCACAGCGGGAGCGTTTCTATAAACTTAATTTAAACTTACGTTTTACACCGTGCTTTTTTCCCTTATGAAGATGCTTGTATGCTTCACTCGCTCGCTTCTTATTGTTTCGCTCCCTTCTCAATTGTTTAATGAATGTTTTGTTCTTCGCTGTTTGCGGCTCCTCCTTCATTTCTCCCTACTGCGTTCACAGTCTTTTCACGTGATTACGTGGGAGGCGTGATGACGTGACACTCAACTCCTCCTCCCACGGCCATCGAGCTGCCGTCCATTACAGTATATTGTGAAAAAAGAGGTTCCAGTTATGACCATTACGCGTTGAATTTCGAAATGAAACCTGCCTAACTTTTGTAAGTAAGCTGTAAGGAATCAGCCTGCCAAATTTCAGCCTTCCACCTACACGAGAAGTTGCAGAATTAGTGATGAGTCAGTCAGTCAGTCAGTGAGGGCTTTGCCTTTTATTAATTAGTATAGATATACACATCCACATATTTATACATACTAGCAAAATACCCGCGCTTCGCAGCAGAGAAGTAGTGTGTTAAAGAGGTTATGAAAAAGTAAAGGAAACATTTTAAAAATAACGTAACATGATTGTCAATGTAATTGTGTTGTCATTGTTATGAGTGT
>NC_041394.2:157780020-158052520 GCF_900747795.2 Erpetoichthys calabaricus | reverse complement strand
TAACAATTTGTTGAGGATCTGTTTTTTTGTGAAGCTCCCTTTTTACAGCTGTCGCGCTACGGCGTGTGTTTCGTTTATTTGACAGTATGTAGATCGTGGTAATTACATTCATGGCATTCGTTTTCTGAATCACAATCTGATTGTATGGGTGGTTACCTGCCAGGTCACGCTTGTGGTTTGTCAGCAAGTCGCCTTACGTCCGCCACGTGCCCTCTTTCTGTTATTTTTTGTTCTTCGTGGTTTGCGGCTCTTCCTTCATTTCTCCGTACTGCGTTCTTTTATCTCGCGAATATGTTATTGCAATCCGCAGTGGGAGCGTTTCTATAAACTTAATTTAAACTTACGTTTTACACCGTGCTTTGTTTCCCTTATGAAGATGCTTGTATGGTTCACTCGCTCGCTTCTTATTGTTTCGCTCCCTTCTCAATTGTTTAATGAATTTTTGTTCTTCGCTGTTTGCGGCGCCAGAGTTGAAGCCCCTAACGTTGCGGTCAGCAAGTCGGCTAACATCCGCCATGTGCCGTCTTTCAGTTGCGAGAAGCAGATCATAGAATGGTTTTAATAGTTTACTTTCAAATAATGCAAAGAGTATGCGACACGTGTTTCTCCCTAATTGTGGACTCATCAGGTGTACACACTCACTGCATCCGCTCTAGGGAATCGAATCTCGAACGTCAGCGCCAGAGGTGAAGCCCCTAACGTTGCGCTACAGCGTGTGGTTCGTTTATACCTCGTGTCTTCTCATTAAACTTTTATCTCGCGAATATGTTATTGCAATCCGCAGCAGGAGCGTTTCTATAAACTTAATTTAAACTTACGTTTTACACCGTGCTTTTTTCCCTTATGAAGATGCTTGTATGCTTCACTCGCTCGCTTCTTATTGTTTCGCTCCCTTCTCAATTGTTTAATGAATTTTTTGTTCTTCGCTGTTTGCGGCTCCTCCTTCATTTCTCCCTACTGCGTTCACAGTCTTTTCACGTGATTACGTGGGAGGCGTGATGACGTGACACTCAACTCCTCCTCCCACGGCCATCGAGCTGCCGTCCATTACAGTATATTGTGAAAAAAGAGGTTCCAGTTATGACCATTACGCGTTGAATTTCGAAATGAAACCTGCCTAACTTTTGTAAGTAAGCTGTAAGGAATCAGCCTGCCAAATTTCAGCCTTCCACCTACACGGGAAGTTGCAGAATTAGTGATGAGTCAGTCAGTCAGTTAGTCAGTCAGTCAGTCAGTCAGTCAGTGAGTCAGTGAGGGCTTTGCCTTTTATTAATTAGAATAGATATATATACACATATCAACATATATATACACACATACATAAACACACACATATACATATACACATACATACATACACACATACATACATACATATACACACACACATATATATATATATATATATATATATATATATATATATATATATATATATATATATATATATATGGTTGAAATAGTTTACTGTCAAATAAATGCAAAGAGTACACGACACGTGTTTCGCCCTCTTTCTGGGCTCATCAGGTGTACACACTCCACTGCACTCCCTCTCTGGAATCGAACCTCGGACGTCAGCGCCAGAGGCGATGCCCCTAACGTTGCGCCACGGCGTGTGGTTCGTTTATTTGACAGCATGTAGATCGGGGTAATTACATTCACGGCATTCGTAGTCTGTGTCACAATCTGATTGTATGGGTGGTTACCTACCAGGTAACGCTTGTGGTTGGCCAGCAATCTGCTAACATCCGCCACGGTGCCCTCAGTTTGTGAGGAGCAGATCATAGAATGGTTGAAATCGTTTACTGTCAAATAAATGCAAAGAGTACACGACACGTGTTTCGCCCTCATTCTGGGCTCATCAGGTGTACACACTCCACTGCACTCCCTCTCGGGAATCGAACCTCGGACGTCAGCGCCAGAGGCGATGCCCCTAACGTTGCGCCACGGCGTGTGGTTCGTTTATTTGACAGCATGTAGATCGGAGTAATTACATTCACGGCATTCGAAGTCTGTGTCACAATCTGATTGTATGGGTGGTTACCTACCAGGTAACGCTTGTGGTTGGCCAGCAATCTGCTAACATCCGCCACGGTGCCCTCAGTTTGTGAGGAGCAGATCATAGAATAGTTGAAATAGTTTACTGTCAAATAAATGCAAAGAGTACGCGACACGTGTTTCGCCCTCATTCTGGGCTCATCAGGCGTACACACTCCACTGCACTCCCTCTCGGGAATCGAACCTCGGAGCCAGAGGCGATGCCCCTAACGTTGCGGCACAGCGTGTGGTTCGTTTATTTGACAGCATGTAGATCGGAGTAATTACATTCACGGCATTTGTAGTCTGTGTCACAGTCTGATTGTATGGGTGGTTACCTACCAGGTAACGCTTGTGGTTGGCCAGCAATCTGCTAACATCCGCCACGGTGCCCTCAGTTTGTGAGGAGCAGATCATAGAATGGTTGACATAGTTTACTGTCAAATAAATGCAAAGAGTACGCGACACGTGTTTCGCCCTCATTATGGGCTCATCAGGCGTACACATGAAAGTTATTACCCTGATCTACATGCTGTCAAATAAACGAACCACACGCCGTGGCACAACGTTAGGGGCATCACCTCTGGCGCTGACGTCCAAGGTTCGATTCCCGAAATATCCGCGCTTCGCAGCGGAGAAGTAGTGTGTTAAAGAGGTTTTGTAATCATATATATACATAAACATATATACATATATATACATATCTACATATACACATATCTACATATACATATATATACATATACACATCCACATATACATATATATATACATATACAAATTTACATATCTACATATATATATATATATATATATATATATATATATATCTTTCCCCCTTATTCTTGGCTCATCAGGCGTACACACTCACTGCACTTGCTTTTAAATTTTAATTAAGAAGAAAAGAAAGCCTTTTTAAATTAAGTCTTAAAAAGAGGTGTAAAGATATTGACAATAAGCTACGCAAACCCACCAAGAAATGCAATCGTTTAAATCAAGGCGCGAGTCGAAAAACACCATCCCATAATATTAGTTAACGATTAACACATTTCTATACAGTATGTATTGTAAGCATACAATACAACTGATAGTATGTTGCACTTATTTATCTGGTGTACCGACATTTTTGCACGTTTAACGTCTGAAATCTAACGTGGTTTGTGCCCTTCAGAATGAAAACAGTTTGCATTTACCTTTTTAATAAAAGGCGAGCTTTTAAGCCTGAGAAATCACCCCGTAAATGCACACGTTTAATTGCACATGTGTTAATATGTATGCTTACACAGTATTAAAAGACACTCAAAAATTAACGTCATTTACCTTCATTCCCGCGTTTGACTCGTGCTGTAAATCTCTTCCTTGTTTTTAGTTCACGTGATTACGTAGGAGGCGTGATGACGCGATACGTGACTCCGCCTCCTCCATTAGAGTATATGGACAAAAAACAGGTTCCAGTTATGACCATTACGCGTAGAATTTCGAAATGAAACCTGCCTAACTTTTGTAAGTAAGCTGTAAGGAATGAGCCTGCCAAATTTCAGCCTTCCACCTACACGGGAAGTTGGAGAATTAGTGATGAGTCAGTCAGTCAGTCAGTGAGTCAGTGAGGGCTTTGCCTTTTATTAATATGTATAGATAATATGTAATGGGGATAGACATGTTTGCTTGTAATGTTAAAAAAAAGTAATAAAAAGCTGTACAATGCAGTTATAAAAATTAAAGAAAAATGCAGATGGCATGAATTGGCTAAAACAGATAGACAATTTCAAATATACAGAACTTAATCAACAAAGTGTCCTTTATTATTTACATCAATAATTACATCAAATATACACAACTCTGTTATGCACAGTCAGTTTAACACTCAGAAATAAAAAAGGCAAAAGACAAATAAAGCAAGTGACATGTTTATTAGAGGAGGGGTTGAGATGGAATCCCAAGTTGAAATGCCTTAGTGATGCTGTCTGTCCTTGTACTGCCACAGTTGAAGCACAAGTGTGTCAAACTCTTTTCTCACTTTAAAAAAAAAATTATTTTACCAATACTAAAAGTGTATGAATGTGTATTTTAAATTTCACTTTAAACATATATTTGCATTTATATGTATTTAGTTTATATATTCTTGTCTAAATTCACTACAAGTAAAATGGTATTCTGATTAAGAGAATAATGGTGCTGAAAATAAAAAGAAAGGACTGTTGGCTTCCCAACACCACATGATGTACCACTCACTGTCTGCAAGTCATTGTTTTGTTTATATTTGGCCGTTAGAAAATCCCGTTTTATAATCATAACTTTAGCTACGTCAGGCTAAGGTAGCACAGCTATGCATATGGAGGATGCCATCATCTGTATGCTACATCGATCCCTCACTCACTTGGACAGAGGCAGTGGTGCTGTAAGAATTATGTTTCTAGACTTCTCTAGCGCCTTCAACACAATCCAACCTCTGCTCCTTAGGGACAAGCTGACAGAGATGGGAGTAGATTCATACCTGGTGGCATGGATCGTGGACTATCTTAAAGACAGACCTCAGTATGTGCGTCTTGGGAATTGCATGTCTGACATTGTGGTCAGCAACACAGGAGCGCCACAAGGGACTGTACCTTCTCCGATCCTGTTCAGACTATATACATCGGACTTCCAACACAACTCGGAGTCCTGCCACATGCAAAAGTTCGCTGATGACACTGCTATCGTGGGCTGCATCAGGAGTGGGCAAGAGGAGGAGTATAGGGACCTAATCAATGACTTTGTTAAATGGTGCGACTCAAACCACCTACACCTGAACACCAGTAAAACCAAGGAGCTGGTGGTGGATTTTAGGAGGCCCAGACCCCTCATGGACCCCGTGATCATCAGAGGTGACTGTGTGCAGATGGTGCAGACCTATAAATACCTGGGAGTGCAGCTGGATGATCAATTAGACTGGACTGCCAATACTGATGCTCTGTGTAAGAAAGGACAGAGCCGGTTATACTTCCTTAGAAGGCTGGCGTCCTTCAACATCTGCAATAAGATGCTGCAGATGTTCTATCAGACGGTTGTGGCGAGCACCCTCTTCTACACGGTGGTGTGCTGGGGAGGCAGCATTAAGAAGAAAGACGCATCACACCTGGACAAACTGGTGAGGAAGGCAGGCTCTATTGTTGGCATGGAGCTAGACAGTTTGACATCTGTGGCAGAGTGACGGGCGCTCAGCAGGCTCCTATCAATTATGGCAAATCCACTGCATCCACTAAACAGTGTCATCTCCAGACAGAAGAGCAGCTTCAGCGACAGACTGCTGTCACTGTCCTGCTCCACTGACAGACTGAGAAGATCATTCCTCTCCCAAACTATGCGACTCTTCAATTCCACCCGGGGGGGTAAACGTTAACATTATATAAAATTATTGTCTGTTTTTACCTGCATTATTATCAATCTTTAATTTAATATTGTTTTTTGTATCAGTAAGGTGCTGCTGGAGTATGTGAATTTCCCCTTGGGATTAGTAAAGTATCTATCTATCTATCTATCTATTGTCACACATGTACGATTAGGAGGCAGTCAAAGAGCCCAAAGGTGAGTAAAACATCACGAGATAAGGGGATGTCACGTGGTACTTACCTGAACTCTCTTTTGCCAACAGGAAACAAGAAGAAAATTAATCCCGCAACTTCCGGGTTTTCAAAATGGCCGTGATGACGTCACTTCCGGCCAATATTGATGATGTCACTTCCGGCACCCACAAACCATCTCACTTCCGGTTCCTGTTGCCACATCACCATTTTGCCAACCATTTCCTGTCACATGTTTTTTTTGTTCTATAAAACCACCATTTTGTTTCAGTAATGTTGTTCATTGTACTTTCAAGACTTTGAATCACTGCATTTTTCAATATTGTCTGCACGACAATATACGGGGACGGTCCCCAAATCTTTATTTTGTACTTGTGACTTTCTTTTTCGATCTATCTATCTATCTATCTATCTATCTATCTATCTATCTATCTATCTATCTATCTATCTATCTATCTATCTATCTATCTATCTATCTATCTATCTATGTGCTCAAGTGAGCCACCAAACTACGTTTTGGCTAAACGTATTTAGTCACTAACTATGTAGAGAAAAGCCAAGCAAAATGACACCTTTTATTGGCTAACTAAAAAGATTACAATATGCAAGCTTTCGAGGCAACTCAGGCCCCTTCTTCAGGCAAGATGTAATACAGAAACTGGAGTTCCCTGTGTTTATATACACACTCTAGGACAAGAAACAACACTGGTAAATCTTTAAATGAGAAATCTTAAATGTAAAAAATTAATCGATTCATTCAGGCTAGGGTTAATTTAACAAGAGAGAGAAGAACAATGTATGGTCAAGATCTTTGGATAAGATAACTGTCCAACAAAGTCTTTTGAAGTTTGTAATGTGTTTTTCAAAACAATGTGGATCTGTAGACAGGTTGTCTGTCATTCTGAGAGATGTAAACAATCCTCATATCTGGCCATAAAACTCTTGTCTTTATTCAAGCCATGTTGTAATGTATTAAATTTTAGCATGAGTTTAACTTCCCATTCTTTTCTCTCTTGCTGTGTTTTGAAGTTGCCCATAAGCACTGTGACTTTAAAGTCCCTCTCGCAGTGTCCATGGCTGTTGAAGTGGGTGTGGACGAAAAAGGCACACTGAAAAGCAGGCAGATAATAGTTTCTAAATTCTCCTGTTTATTAATTTGGAGTCACAGTAAGTAGAGATTCAAAAGAGTATAACTTATTGCCGCAAAGCTCAATTGAACCCTGATCAAGAGCCAGGAGTGGTTTTTTATACTTCAGCATCTCATGATTAATAAGACAGAAAGAACATCCTTATCAAAACAGTAAAGTTAAACAATATGTCTGTTGAGCTAAGCATTATCTGTGTTTTGGAAGCTAAGCACAGGAGAGACGCCTTTGCATAAACTACATGTACTTTCTGCAGCCTTGTGACCTTGTCCCTGAAGCATTCACTCTGAGAAAGGGAAAACAAGAAACAGCTTACATTTTATTCATGTGGACACTATTTCTCCTGAACCCTGGAATAACATATTTTTGTTAGTTCATAAGCCAAAGCATCTCTCACTGGCAAGTTACAAAATAGTTATTATAAAAATTCTAATTTACTAAACACACAAAATACATGGTGCTGAGGAGAACATTCTTCTTCTACATGGGCGCTACAGGAACATCTGTATTGCCATGTTTAATGTGGAACCTGTGTAAATTCATTCTCTGGCGGAGTGTTTGTCCAGTTTCTCCCACGTAGAGTGCAGTGTCAGGACATTTCATGCAGAGAATTAGGTAGACTACATTAGATGATCTGCAGGAAAATGATCCCTTTATGTGATGTTCAAGTCGGCAGTGTGGTATAACTATACGGTCTGTATCATAAATGTGGGCACATGTTTTGCATCTTTTCTGTAGACATGGAGATGTGCCATGAGTTTTATGGCACGGTACAACACCCTAGTCACTAACTATGTAGATTGTTGTTAGCTGTTAACATTTCTCAAACTTTGAAAGTTTCCCAAAGAAATCCACCTCAGGAAGCAGTGGTAGGTAGCCCTTAGACGGGATTTTGAGAAAGCTGTCCTGTGATGTGTGTCGTGCTAGTTTGGTAACAAATGCTGTACCGCCATCACATGATCAAAGCTACCACTTGCTCACATTAAAAAACAAAGGAGGTTTGATGATTCCTTCTGAGGATGCAGTCAAGGTGGTCAAAGTAGCTGAGCATGTTATCCGACAGTCGACATTAGAGCAAGCTGTCAGTGTATCTTTGATCAATCAGTTTGTTTGGGCTGAGATTGGTTCAGATGATGTGTTTTTCTCACGGAGCACATTGAGGAAACACAGTTTGAAATTGACAACCATCATTTTATGCTCATGTCTTTAGTTGTGTCTGTCTTCCACAAACTAAGGCTGCACCATATTGCCAGACTGAATACTCTCAAATTACAGAGTGGCAACACACGGAAAAAGCTATATCTGACAGTTCTGTTTCATGGATTTTAGATCCTATCATGTATATATTTAAGTAACCACATTGTGTGTTTGTGTGCGCGTGTGTGAGAGAGAGGAAGAGATTGAGAGAGGAATGAGTGAAATGTTTTCAGAAATTATTAAGCCAATTTGTATACAATAAAATTGTTTATTTTTGTCATTGAGTGTATCATTTCACTGTTAAAAGAAAGACAAACAAAGATAACTGGAATTAACAGTGCAAAATTCACAATTGGTATGCCAGTTTGAAAAGATAAGATTTGAGGGTAGTTTTAGATAGATAGATAGATAGATAGATAGATAGATAGATAGATAGATAGATAGATAGATAGATAGATAGATACTTTATTAATCCCAAGGGGAAATTCACATACTCCAGCAGCACCTTACTGATACAAAAAAACAATATTAAATTAAAGATTGATAATAATGCAGGTAAAAAACAGACAATATCTTTGTATAAAGTTAATGTTTACCCACCCCACCCCCCCGGGTGGAATTGAAGAGTCGCAGAGTTTGGAGGAGGAATGATCTTCTCAGTCTATCAGTGGAGCAGGACAGTGACAGTAGTCTGTCGCTGAAGCTGCTCTTAAAATGTGTTATTGAATTGAGCTGACGTATATAAGAGGGAAGAGAATTCCAGAGTGAGGAGCTCTATGAGAGACGCTCGAGCTCCCATAGAACTGAGTCTGATGTGCGGTACAGAAAGTCGAGCTGCAGATGGGGATCTGAGTGAACAAGAGGGAGTGCAAGTCTGTAGGAGATCAGTGAGGTTGTGGAGAGCTTTAAACGTTAAGAGCGGTATTTTGTATTGTATTCTGTAGTTAACAGGGAGCCAATGAAGTAGAGAGAGAATAGGTGTAATATGTTCAGTGGATTTAGAACAGCAGGTTATTATCCTGGCAGCACAATTTTGAAAAAGTTGTAAGCGATGGATACGTTTTTGTGGGATGCCAGATAGAATAGCCTTACAGTAATCCATACCTGAGGTGACTAGGGCATTAACCAATACTTCAGTACTGTGTTGCATAAAAACAGGACAAAGCCTAGAAATGTTTCGGAGATGGAAGAAGGCAGTCCGAGAAATGTTACTTATATGAGAGGAATTATTTTATAACAATAATAATTATTATTATTAAATAATTGTCATTATTAATGTATAAATGGATATAAATAATTGCATTTAAACGATTCGCCAAAATCTGTTGTATGTAAACGATACTGTTTTAAACGTTATTGTTTTTTCATTAGAAAACCCGGTTTCCACGTTTACCTGTATTAGTTTAAATGCCACTTTTGCCACTCGCAATATGGCGTACGCGCTGACGTATCGTGTCGACTGGGCAACACGGTGAATGCGGCGTCTATCTATATATGTCTATGTGATAGACAACGTCAAACGTTGATAATTGGACAGGTGAGTTTTTGATTGTCATAAAGTAACAATAATCTCATTCGTCGAAGTTCTGAATTAGCACAATATGATTTGCTGTAGTCGAATTTGATTCACAGTTATCCCACCTTCAGATCCGCCCATAATGTCTCCGGTCTGCAGCAATACCCTCTCAATAAGCGACATCCCCAACAAGTAGAAGACAGGTGGTGAAATTGTGACGTCATTTGAATGCGCCTATCAGCTGATGAGCGCTTCACGTGACTTCAGATGCTTCGTTAGCGGCTGACTGTTATGTTCCGACCATAAGCTTGTCTGCGGTAACAAAGAATGGATTTGTTTGAATGTTTGGGAAATTTTGTATCTCAGTACGCAGTGTTGTTGGCGATTGCACTTTGCATAGTTAGAAGTGATATGACAGTGGATGCGAAATCTGCTCGGAGGCCCAACATTGTTCTGATTCTCACAGATGACCTCGATGTTGTGATTGGTGGTCTGGTAAGATGCGAATTCTCCTTAAAATGTAGGCATTCAGAAGAAGTAAGACTGTTTAAGACTATTCAAGCTGACAACATTCTTTGAATCCAAACGTTGTAGAAAAATGTTAATGTAAAAGTATTTTCTGCAAAAGTTTAGGAGAGACTGATTAGATTTCCTTTATGCAAGTTTAGCACATTGTAAAATGCTGCACCCTTAAACAAGAAAAAAATCTATCCGTTTATACTGAGCGGCAGTAGTTCTTGGAGTGTGCATTACTGATGAGCTGAAGAGGATACAACAACACATTTCAGCTGTTGTCAAAAAGGTTTACCGACTTGCTAAGATATCTGAAAACAATGTAGAGTTCTCACGAATTTCTAACTTTGCACGTTAAGTGCTCCTACTCCGCTTAAGACCGTAAAACAATATTGAAGGTGGCACCTTCTCCTCAGGACATACTTAACACATGCAGGATCAGAAAGGCAGACAGGATTATTAAGGACCTCCATTGCGTTTCACACTCCTCCCTTTTAGAAAACGGTCACACTCGTACCAGTAGATTCAGGGACATTTATGTCCACAGGTCATAAGATATAAACCGCCAGTCATAATAAAAAAATACTGTACGTGTTTTTGCATGTGCGCCCAGTGTTACTGAACAGCAAGTCGTAATAATACTGTATGTGTTTATGTACGAGTAATATATTAATATAGAATTGTGTGTAAATATACGAGTGTGTGTTTTTTCATTCTTTGTATGTATGCTTATATTTTCCTGAGTATCATTTTGTTGTTACTGTTGTACTGTCACTTGTGTGCAAGTAAGAATTTCATTGTATTATATGCACATGGCAATAAATGTATGAATGTATGCATGCAAGTGGTGCATGTAGTTAAGGTGGTAACTGAAGTCTTAATTAAAGGCCTGTTTTTTTAAAACCTGTTTAGTCCAGTGCAGTGTGTGTATATATATATATGTAATTTATATTTATATGTAATCATTCAACTCCTTTATAAAATAGCACTCATCCATCAGTTTTCTAGCATGACTGTCCAGATCGGTGTCATGGGGTGCTGGTGTGTGTTCTACAAGTAGTGGGTGCAAAGAAAGAACACACCCTGGACAAGATGCCAGTTCATTACAGGGAACACTGATCTGTAACTGATTTGGCAATTTTTTAAATCGGAAAGACCAAGGTATTTCTTTATTCGTTTTTTAGTTTCCCCATGTGGTAAATGTTACAGCATAAACATTAAATAATTGACCTCCATCTACAAAAGCAGTGCAGCTGTTTTCCATAGAATTCTTTTTCCAGTAAAATTAAATCTGACTGGTAATATTTCTGTCTTATTGTTAACCCAAAGTAGCCAAAAAAGCCTGCAAAAACATTTCAGATTCTCTCTGGGCAAACAACACTGAAGTGCAATACCACAGAAGAAACAAGACAAAAGTTTTTGGTGATCTTTTTGGTAACAACAAATGCGTATGGTAGAGTATAAAAGGAAAAACAAAGAGGGTTACATTATAGAAAAGGTGTTGTAGGTACATCAGCTTGTTACAGCTATTTAGCATGACCTTAACCAGAACTTTTGTTTGATCCAAAATATAACATTCAATGCACAAATTACAGGTTTAGAGTAGGGACTATTTTACAGTACATGTGTTAGTCACTTGCTGCTACACTAAACGGCCTTAACAAAGTCTTTGTTATTGTCACACAGCACTAGTGAACTGTTAAGACTTCAAAGTGTTACCAACAGATAGTGAAGGTAAGACTGAGGAGGCTTGATGTGTAATTTTTTTTTTTTTTGTGGGTGTGTTTTATAGGTTCATGAGACTGCTTTTTGAAATGGTTAGGTTGTACAGTTTTTGACCTGGATGCAGTATTTGTGTACTGCACAGGTGAGTGTAGAGCTATTTGTATTCCTATGAGAGTTTAATTTATTTTATTTTTTTCAGACTCCTCTAAACAAAACTAGAAGGTTAATTGGAGAAACTGGCATTACATTCATCAATGCAGTAAGTACATCACCATGTATTTTGAGTCCTTAATATTTCATTTTGTTCAGTTCTCAGCAATTTTGTGTTGTTTGATAATATGATCTGAAGCCTATTAAAACAGTTTTGTTTGTTATTTATGAAAATACTCTTTGTATTTTGTAGGTTGCAGACAGTCTCCAAAAACTAGTTTCTTTTATTTTGAGTCTAATGCTTGTTCAAAAAATGCACACACATCTCAGAAAAGCTAACAGAGGACAAAATGTGAACATTAGTGGAAAGAAGCTATTAGCTTTTAATGCTGATTGAACGTCTTGAAATCAACAGCTGAGAAGGCAATAAATCGGCATCATCCATAAAGAGTCTTTGCTGTCGTAGGAACAGTGCCAGTTTCTTGTCTGTCATTGTTTTATTTTTTTTTTTTTGGCTCTTTTGCTTTGGCTAGGTTGCTTCTTTTGGAAAAGAGATCCAAAGTCTGAAAGCCGTGATGACTTGCAACAAGACAGCAATCAAATGTTGAAACACATGATATGAACAATAGAGTATTATAGCTGCTTCTTTTTATTATCTTATTCAAATATTATTTGTTTCCAATAAATAGCGCATCTTCAAAGTATGTCCCCTTTCTCACTGTAATTAGAAATTCTTTTAATTTATAGGCATGCAGCTATAATTTTGTTTTCTAGTTATATTTCAAAATGGTCTTGTCTTGCTGCTGAAATAGTCTATTATTACTAGTACAACATAAAATACTATTCTATTTATGTCTAAATGTAGGTTAAATCTATGTAAAATATGAAGTATAGCAAAACAATCCTATACTGTATATGTATAAAAATTGGAAGCATACATCCCAGTGAGTTACTGATTATTAAATACATCTACACTGGTAACTTATAGTGACAAGAAAATTTATTTGGTGACCACACCTGCACTATATTACACCCTGGGTAGTATTAATAAATGCTTCATTTTTCACTGTAAATAACCTGTGTGGCATTTATGATATAATAGTTAACCAAATGATCACTTGCCAGCATGCTTTGTTTTGAGGGATATACACCACAGTTACAGACAGTCTTGTTAAATACAGCTGTCTGGTTACCCTATAATATAAATCAAAATGTTAATTCAGACTATTATTTATAGCTGTTTATAAAAAATATTTTCAATTCCTGGTGCTATATCTACAATTCTGTTTGATAGGCATTTTGTATTTCGTAGGGCAAGCCTATATCCTTTATCTGCTGAGTTTGTGGTGTCCAGTTTTATTCTTCAGAAGTCTCTCTTTGTCCCATATTTTAGACATTGCTAATTCCTCATTTTAGTAAGCAGACATTGCATAATACATATTTTGCCCAGGGTGTTGTGCTAGCCTCTAGTTCTTAGGAGAAGGAAGGTGAAACTGTCAGGGCCATTAAGTGTCCTCATGGGCATGACCAATTCTTGGGGGCCATCGCAGATAGGGAGGTTTACTGGGGCAGTACATATATGACACACGCATGATCCCCTAAGGCAAGCTTAGGGAGGCTAAAACATTTTGTAGAGGAGCAGGACAAATCTATGTTGATTTTCATTTTTCTGTATGACTACAGATCAGGAAAGTATGTCTCATGATCTTTCTAGGTTTTTCAATTTTAGGCAGGTGTTCTTGGGAAGATTACCATCAGGATAACTGGCTTGTGACAGCCAACCAACTACATCGGCATAGTTTTTTCATCCTTTGGTGTTGACTCTATATTATGAAGTAATTGCAGTCAATAATTATGATATCTCTGTGATTTATAATTTAATGGTTATACAAAAATTCATTGTTTAGCGCTGTCTCTCTCTCTCTCTCTCTCTCTCTCTCTCTCTCTTATATATATATATATATATATATATATATATATATATATATATATATATATATATATATATATATATTAATATAATATACTATACAGGGTGGTGCAGGGAAACAAGAAATTTTCAGTTGATGTTCAATGCACAAATAAACACATTACAAAATACATTTAATGATGAAATGTATTGTAAAGGATATGCAATTAATGATGGTAATCAATATTTATTTTATGTTTTGATGGAAACATCATGAAGGTGTTGTTCTTTTCTCCATACATATTCTGACAGTCTGTTGTTATGTTGACTAATGCAGAATTTCCACATGTCAAGAGGAATGCCAGTGATTTCTTCTTCAATCCTCCTTTTTAGTTCAGCTATGATTGCAGGATGTGTGTGGTACACTTGGCTTTCAAGATGTCCCCAGAGAAAAAAATCGCAAACCGTGAGATCTGGGGATCTCGGAGGCCATGGAATGTCACTGTTGCATGAAATGACATGTCTTCCAAACAATTGTCTAATAGCTGCTATCCATTGTAGGGCAGTATGCGAAATGGCTCCACTTGGAGACTTCTTTTTATTTTCTCGCATTCAAAGTATAGGGAAAGTGTTGTAATCGTCCAAAGATTCGATGTCAAGATTTTGATGAATCTTGACCTTTTAGACCTCCCTGACTTTCTTGTATATGAAGTATAGGGAAAGTATTGGAATCCTCCAAAAATTCCATTTCAAGATTTTGATGAATCTCGACATTTTAGACTTCCCTGAGTCCGAAAATACCATTTTTGGAATTGTGTGTGTGTGTGTGTACTTGAGTACGCTTTCACTTAGGTCAACCAAATTTTGCATACAAGTATTCGATACAAAATATAGAATTATATCGACTTTTGGGCTAGTTCCATTAACTAGAAGTGGAACTTTTATTCATGCAGCTGCAGAGTCTGTTTTATTCAACTTTACTTTTATAATAATTGTTCAATATAAATCTGATTTGATTTGTTATTGATGGTTCTTAAATGAGCATAATATAAAATGTCATTGTCTTGTGGTTTGCTTCTCAAATATTCATCCCCATATCTAAGTGTACAAGAAAGTCTAGGGGAGGCCACTCCCAATTTTTTAAGGGTGAACCAGTTTCTTTGAAATTATGCACCCATGTTGTAATCACATGAGCAGACTGGACACGATAATGATGTCCTAATTGTTAATGACGCAGATATTCCCTTTGCGCAGTAGTCACACTATCACCATTCTTATACAAGGCTTTTACAGTGAATGCTCGTTGCGCACTACAGTACTCCACTGATCCATTATAACTAAGGGCAAGGGGTTCTAAGCGAGGATCCATTGGTCCCAAACAATTGCTGATGCCCCAGGGTCACTAATACCTAGTTCCAAAATTTCCCATTTCCCTGCGCCACCCTGTTAGAAAGGTTTGGCTTGCATATGTACACCTCTCTATTAGTATCCGAGTTTGTATTGGGAATTTGAGACACTGTAACTATGAAAGAAGACCCTTTTTAAGTGCGTGCATTCAAATGACAAACGTGCCAATATGTTCTTGAGAAAGAGGGAGAGAGAGAGAGAGGAGGACTGTATAGTATATGGACTTGTAGTGTTTATTGGAATAACTTTTGTAAGTAACATTTGAAAAACATACAAGACCTTGTTGCCACTCATCAGCTGTCTATCATGATGATTTAACATCTAATTGCTGTCTTGCTGGAAGTCAATGAGCCATCAACTCTTTGAACTTTTCTCCAAACAAAGTTCCCTGGACATGGCTGAACAGTCAAAAAAAAAACAAAAAAAAAAAACAAAAGAAGCAGTGATAGACAAATATGCCTTTGTTCCTCTTGTACCACAGACTCTTCTTTAATGTTGATGTGGTTGCTTTCATAGCTGTTTCTTTCATGAAGTTAAATTAGTATTGTAAGTCAAGCAAAGTAGTATTTCTCTGAGTGTCCTGTCCTCTTCTGCTGTTTTTGGCTAGCCTAAACTTGTGCATACAGGGAGCTGATGCCCTCCTTAAGTACAGCTTAGTCTTATTATGAACAACATTTTGCCAAGTATTGAAATTTTCTTCCACTAATAGGCAATGTGAGGTATGATCATAGTGTTATTAGAGAGGTTAATTTTATAATAATGATATGGCTCGGTATGAAAGGAATCACTTTTTCCAACTTTGACTTGACCCAAGTACCAACTGCAATCTTATCCAGGTCCATCCTTTATTTAGCCTAGAAGAATTTTTTTTTTTTTAAATGTACTATTTCTCTTTTCCACATGTGACATACTTGAAAAACACTCAGTGCCTATGAATTATATACTGTTTTTTAAAAGGAAAGTTACTTCTGATTGCTTGAATGTGTTGCACATGGTTACCAATCGTTTCTTTTCTTTTATGTAAACTGAGGCACTGTGAATTTTTCCTTTATTTATTTATTTTTTCCACCAGTTTGGGGGGGGGGGGGGGGGGGGGGGGGAACAGTCCTAAATGTTACATTGCAATGATCAGTGAATTTTTCCTCATTATTTATTTGGAAGATTTATTTTATTTAAAACCATTTATAGAAGGTATATATAAAAATGTGATGGTGTGTTTATCAGGCAAGTATACCATCAACAAACTATACAGAAAATAATTTACTAGACAGAGGAGCTGATAGTGTCTGCATGACCTGACCTAACATTTTTGCATTGGGAGCAGGCAATCAAAGAATACCACAAGAGTCTAACCTATTTTTGAATCTATGAATGTGAGTCACCTTCCTTTGCCCTTTAAGTCGGAGGGAACTAGCTGTTTTCATGCTATAATGGATGTTGCAAAAAGGACTGAACAAAAGGTTCTTTGGAGTACCTTGATGCCAAATGTTGGCACAAGGTAAAGAAAGCTATTGTTCTTCTACAATTTATTTATTACTTTTTTTTTTTTACCCATGATTAACCCTTTGTTAATCCATTTAGGTTATGTGTGAATAGCTACATTTAATCTCACAGTTCTACCATGACATTTGAACTCTGGCTCATGATCTGTAATACACAGAATGTGCAATTTCATAAGACGGTGTTATCCTTTTTATTATTGCCCGGACAATATCAAAACCTGACATGTATTACTGTTGTCAGTATAATTACTAGAAAGTTAATTGCTGTTGCATTTTTCAACTTAAATCTTCAATCCATGTAATATATGCTAAATGAAACTTCCAGCATATTTGAGGAGATACATAAATTCTACAAACAGGACTGTTTTTACTATTGGGCATCCTTCAAATGTGTTAAATAATCTGCTACTGTGTTACATGTCTGCTCGTAGCAGTTGAGAAACACTCATAGCCACATGTAGAATTTGGCAAACCTTTTGCAGTTAACCTTGGATTCCAAAAATTGCAATATATTAATATCTACTTGATCAATAATAAAATGGACATGTATGCTACTGATTGGCATCTTATAAATCCTGTATGCTTTCAAATTTTTGTTACTTAATATTAAATGAAATTTATCAAATTGAGGCGAACTTGTTCTCAGCCAATTCAGTTTGAGACATTTTCAAATACAAATTTCAAGGTGCTTGTTGACTTTTTCTACATTACATCACATTTCAAACTGTTCTTAATTTGAAAGGGTTTGGTTTGTTATTTTAACATAAGTTCAGTACTTATTGTGTTCTGCATGCTGTATTTTAATTCTTGTAAGTTTTAGAAAATACAGTTTCATTTGGATTGTTAATGAGGTGAATTTTAATAAGTTGCTTTTAATATACTCCAGATTTATACTACACTCCTCAGTATTTAGTAACTTATCATTGCAGAGACAGTGAAATTGTTTATTTTCTGTCACATGATGCAGCAGTTTCTTGCTTAGTAGCTCCTTTGGAAAATTCTTTCTCAGCCAAGAATAGAGAAAGAAATGAAGACATCACACCTGGCTGAAAATTGTGTGATGAAAATGGCTAGTAAAAGGAAATGATTGACCAAATGGAAAAAATACATAAGTTCATACCCTGTATGTTCTACATCATTTCTTCATACTAGTAGTTAATGATATACATACTGCAAAAATGCATCTATAACTCATTTACTCTTATGTAACAATATCCTGAAGGCTTGTTTTGGTCTTCATAATAAGCAGTAGATAGGTTATTCATCTCTGTGCAGCATGGCATATGGACATTATGGTAAAATTGCATGTTAATATGAAAGGTTCACAGGTCACATACTAAATATGTACAGTAATATCAAGAGCAATGAGTCTTGGTTAAGCCACCTCCATCCATCCATTATCCAACCCGCTATATCCTAACTACAGGGTCATGGGGGTCTGCTGGAGCTAATCCCAGCCAACACAGGGTGCAAGACAGGAAACAAACCCTGGGCAGAGCACACACACACCCACACACCAAGCACACACTAGGGACAACTTAGAATCGCCAATGCACCTAACCTGCATGTCTTTGGACTGTGGGAAGAAACCGGAGTACCCAGAGGAAACCCACGCAGACACGGGGAGAACATGCAAACTCCATGCAGGCAGGACCCGGGAAGTGAACCCGGGTCTGCTAACTGTGAGGCAGCAGCGCTACCACTGTGCCACCTCTTTACAGATGCTTTGTAAGTGTGATGAAGACCCAGAGAAGTGTTTATTAAGGTCTTGTTCCATAATAGTAAATGAGTAATAGATGCATTTTTGTATTACCTAAAGTGTTACCTTTTTGTCAAATTATTTTAAGTTTATCCCTGTAACAATAATTCTGCCAGCCCATGCTACCCAAAGAAAGAATAATTTTCAGCTGGAACAGAAAGTTTTCATGCATATTTTTACTAGAAAAAATTCACCACTTCAGTCTACAGTAATAAAATAATCTTCATTCAGTTTCTGTGAATGACTCACAAATGAAATAGTTGACTTGCATATTATATTGATTATAATTGTACTGTTGTAAATTTAGTTTTCATGTGTAATGTGCTACAGAAATAAATGCTGTTGTAATGCATATTTTCCTACACAGAATTTAGTTCAAAGTGCTTTACAAGAAGTTAAACTGTTAATCAAATAATCAAATAAACTAGACTTGCTTTTATGGAATGTTAAGAAAACTAGGTTCAAGATCCTTTTCCCACTGTACTCTGGGATCTTTGAAAAGGAGGGACTTTAAAATGTTTTTATATATTACGGAGAATTTGTCTGAGCCCTCAAGACTGATCAATATTTTTTCCTGAATAGAGGTAGGTGGGAGGTGAGGAAAATTGGGCAGTTTTTTTCTTTAACAAAGTTTCTAATTTGAAGGTAGTGAAAGAAATGTGTTGCTGGAAAGTTAAATTTGGAGTGTAACTGTTCATAGGATGAGAAAACGTTGTCTATGTACAGACCTCTAGGTGATACAATCCCAAATGTTTTCCAGACATTAAGAAATGCGTACGTCTGAGAGGGTGGAAAAAGGTGGTTCTTGTGCAGTGGTGCCACAGATAAAATACAATAATACTACATTGGTTCCATATTCTGAGTGAGTGAATTACAATTGGGTTGTTAGTATACTGGCAATGACTTGTACTTAATTGGAGTACAAAGCAAGGAATAGAAGTAGTGCAGGATTTTATTTCTATTGTGGACCAAGCCTGTGTATGTTCATCTATTTGTGTCGATGTCCAGGTTTTTATGGCTTTTATATTTGCTGCCCAGTAATAAAATTGAAAGTTAGGTAGAGCCATGCCACCTTCTGCCTTAGGCCTTTGTAGGGTCCCCTTTGAATATGTGGATGTTTTGAATTCCAAATAAATTAGGTTATGATTGAATCTAATTTCTTAAAAAATGATTTATTGATGTATATTGGAATGTTTTGAAATAGAAAAAGAAGCTTAGGAGAAGAAGTTAAACTGTTGAAAGAAGAGTGAAACAAAAGTAAATAAGAATAATAATGAATAAATAGGATACAAAAAATAGAGTCCTTGTATACAGATTTGTTTATTAAGTCTCTGAAGAAGACCAAAAAAAAACAAACCTCCCAAAGGTGAGATGCTGAAGAAAAAAATAACTGCAAGGTATCAAAGACCAAAAGGTTCCCCCACCTTCACTGGGCATTCTACCTAACAAATGTTAGGTAAGTAGTTTATTATTATTTTTTAGGGCTTGTCTTTGAGAATTCAATGCAGTGGGACTTGTGGACATTCATTCGCTCTCTTTCGAGCATCACAGGCAGCTGCACAGTACTTTGAGCAGGTGGTGGTGGCACAAAACGGCACTATAGTGTTTAAAAATAAATAAATAAAATGAAACGAAAAGATCAGAGAAAAGTACAGGTTATTGATGGTTGCAGATTCATGATGAAATTGACTATACATGCACAGAATGTTTAGAAGCAGAACTAAAATTCAGCTATTAAAGTATTAGCCTGGTGTATCACTGTTGGTAAATTATTCTAGATTTTTGGTGCATAACAGCAAACGACTGCCTCACCAATTCATTTATGCTAAACTCTTGGAATAATAAGCAAACCATTATTATAAGATCTAAGGTTACAACATGAAATGTGGGGGAACAAGTAGCCCAAAATATTGGATGGTGCAAGATTATGTAAAGCTTTTACCATTAATAGTATTTTAAAATTAGCTTCAAAGGACATACATACCCAGTGTAACAATGTTTAAACTGGTCAGATGTGCTGAAATTTTCTTTTTCTGGTTGTGAGTTTGCTGCTACATTCTGAATTAGCTGCAACTGATTAATGTCTTTTTTAGGTAGTCCATTTAGGAATGCCTTGCAGTATTCTAGTCAACTAAAAAGGTGTGAAATAATTTCTCAACATCTTGCATTATTATAAGAGGTCTAACTTTTGCACTGTACCTTAAGTGAAAAAAAATTAAGTCCTAATAATAGTTAATGTGTGATTTAACGTTTAGGGCAGAGCCCATAATTACACCTAGGTTTTTTGTTTTTTTTTTCGCCTTTAAATGTAAAAGAATCAAGTTTATTTCTAAGACCTTCACTACTTCCATTTTTGCCAATAACTAAGGTTTCTGTTTTTTCCTTGTATACTTTGAGGAAATTACTTGCTATCCTTTCAGAAATGCAAGTAAGACATTGGGTCAGAGGACCCAAAGAGTTAGGCTGGGTGTATACATAGTGCGATGCGTGCGGCTGCGGACGCTACTTCTACGCAAGCTTTGTACTGTTTATACTTGTGCATGTGTACTTTAAGTAAATCTAGAAGATTCCACCAGGTGGCAGTGCGAGATATCATCACGGTGAGAACAGGTTCGGCTTCGCTGTGTTGTGAATTGCTTGAAACACCCATTAAATTCTGAGGACTCCTGCCTCAATATCTCTGAAAAGGATGGATGTTTAATGATTAAATCCATCAATCCAGGGATGTGCCCATTCCAGCTAGCATTGGGCACTGACCACATCATGCTACAATTACTACCCACTTATAAACAAAGGCTAAAACTAGCTAAACTATTAAAGAAATCTATTAATTCATGGAATGATGAGTCAGTTGAAGCATTACAAGATTGTCTGGACTATACAGTTTGGGGTGTTTTTAAAAATGCTTGCGAAAACATTCATGAGCTGACTAATACTGTTACATCTTATATCCGCTTTTATGAGGAGGTTTGCATTCCCAGCAAATCTATTGTGATTTATAATAATGGAAAGCCATGGTTCACCAAAGAACTTTGGAATCTCCATCAGATGAAAGAAAGATCCCTTTATAACTGGTGATAAGAACACTTACTGACTGGAATAGGCTAAACAATGCAATCAGATATGCTAAATGGAAACACAAAAATAAACCAGAGCTTAAGTTTTTTGCAAACAATGGCTCCTCTGCATGGCAAACTTAATAAGTTTTATGTTAGATTTGAACAACAAAGTGCCAAGTACTTACATCCCCTCTGCTCCTTCAACTCTGAAGTAGCTGTAACATCCGCCTGTTCTTTACAAAAGCCTCACCCCACTACTTCCTTTTCCATTGAGGAATACGATGCCTGGAACCTGTTTTGTAATACAGAACTGCAAAAAGTCGGCTAGTCCTGACTCTGCCTTACCTGCAACAATCAAACACTGTGCCAGGCAGCTCACTTCTCTCTTCAGACATCTTTAATCAGTCTCTTGCACAGTTTACCATACCAGATTGCTTTAAATATTCTGTTATTGCTGCCTCAGTGATTACAGGCCTATTGCTCTTACATCAGTTTTAATTAAAATATTTGAAAGGCTTGTTCTAACCCCTCTGAAGTCTGTTACTGATCTTGAGCCTCTTCAGTTTGCATATCATGCAGCTAGATTGGTAGATGATGCCATCAACATGGGCCTTCACTGTTTACTGCAGCATCTGGACTGTAAAGGAACCTACGCCAGAATACTGTTTGTCTTCAGTTCAGCTAGATTGATCTGAGATGTTCCATCTGTAAATGGATTTACAGTTTTTCTGACTGTCTCTATATTAGTACAGTTGCCCCTCAAGGCTGTGTACTTTCGCCCCTACTTTATTCCTTGTGCACCAATGACTGCAGGTCCATTGATGCTTCAGTTTAAATCATTACGTTCACTGATGACACCACCATTATTGGTCTAATGTCAACAAAACACCTTATAGAAAAGATGTGTCTCATCTTGTGTCTTAGTTTGCTTCCAACAACCTAGTCCTCAATACCACCAAGACAGTAAAAATGGTCATTGACTTTCACAAACAGTTGTTACCTCTCCCACTAGAAATGAATGATACTGTAGTCAATATGATGAAATCTTTCAAATTTTTGGGCACAACTATCACAAACACTCTCGACTAAGGCATTTAGCACCCTTTACATCTCTAAAAAGGCACAGCAGTGATTGTACTTCTTATGCCAAGTAAAGAAATTAAATATTTCCCAGTCAATCCTAGTTCAATTTTACAATGTAATAATTGTAAGTGTGATCACAGTGTTTTCTGGTTTGGTTCAGCAACGGCACACTCCAAATCTAAATTACAGCAAGTTGTGAGATCTGCTGAGAAAATAATTGGCTGTGTTCTTTTATGTGTGGCAGACCTGTATACATCTCATGTGACTAACCATGTAATAAGGATCACCACAGACTCGTCTCACCCAGCTCATCACTTATTCCAAAAACTCCCCTCTGGTAAACGTTTTAGGTCAGTTTAAACTAAAACTAACATACACCTCAACAGTTTCTTTCCCAGAGCCATAGCCCTCTTAAACCAGTAATTTAGCCTGTCTTCTTTGTATATTCATGCATTTTGTCATATACTGTATGAAGACGTGTTTGTTTACAGTGTATGCACATGTATGTGTGGACACGTAAATACACACTATACACTCACACTTTCACTTGCACATCATTTGCGCATCTCTTTAATTGTTCTATTCTGTAACTTTGTATGAAGTTTTTCTTTTTAACTTTTAGGTATTTATATTATTTGTATGTGACCTTGTGTTCTGTTATAAGCAGCTCCAAATCTACCAAGTTAAATTCCTGTACATTAAGTACTGGTGGAAAAAAAGGGATTCTGATCTAGTAAAGAGTTGACATTGTCAAATGTGTATTTTTAAAATCATTTAGCACATTGGAGACTTCTTTGAAAAAAAACCTGCTGTGACTAGATTAGTGATACAAGATAAAGATATTAATTGAAAATTTATTCAATGGATTTCAGGTAAACATATCAGTGAAGGAATTTAATTTGTTAACAAGAGCATACTGACTTACAACAGGACTATCTTTGGATGGATGGATTATATTACATATACTGTAATATTTTGTGTTTTTAAAAAATGCTGCAAAAGCCTCACTTAGTTCTGCTAGAATTTTTCAGGGGGCATTCCAATGATTGAGCTAACTTGCCCTTCAATGCAGTCGGTTATAATGGCAAGACAGGAAAGCAAATTGTCCATTCAAGAACGTTGAATTTTAGATTGCTATAGAAAGAGCGGCAAGAGCTGATAATGATTAAAAAAAATAGCTGTATATAATAAAAAATTGAGAACAAAGAGAATCATCCAATAAACGAAAAAGAAATATCTAGAACAATGTACGAACAGCAATGCAAAAAAGCAACGTTTATAAAATGTAAGTTACGAGAGGACAGGTTGGGAAGCAGGCACTAAGTTAGAGGATAAAGTAATTTTATAATTATTTTTGACGAGACATTAATGTAATTAAATTTATTTACTTTTTATTACGTTTTCCATTTTACTTTTTACTATGCTTTATTATTCATTGGTATTTAAAATAGTTGTAGTGAAATACTCAAGTAACTGGTGATCTATCTATAATAACTAAGGACCAAACTGTCATCCTCCCACACCCCACATACTCTTCTATATACCATCTCTTTAAATACAATAGTTTTATCTAATGGAGGAGCACCCAGCAGCCCTTTGAGCCACTCAGCTGTGAGATAGCAGGCACTAAGCGCCTGCCTCCAGGGGTTGGTGAGAGAAGCAAGCATAACCCCCTAGTTACTGTAAAATGTCTTCCTGGCAAATGCTTTAATATAGTAAAGCTACGTTTAGGAGAGCAGTGTAGGAGCCAAATCTTTTAAGTTAATATTAATAGTAAATTTACCTATGTTTTTGCTTAATTTAAATATAATGTAGGTTTCACATAGATAATGGAAAAATGTTTATCCCAATAGGCTAACAATTTAATGGAGTGTTCTTAATGCTCTGCTATGTTTCTTAATTTAGGCTATAGAATGATCATTAGAAACATATAGTTTTCTGATCATACTGTATGTACGTATGTCAAACTTAGGTCCTAGTGTAGTTGATAACAGTTTGAAACTTTAAGAAATGTAACCTATACACTTAAGTCAAACAGAACATCATGGACTATTTATTTGTGTGTATTATCGATCTTGAGCATGGGAAAGGCTCTATATAAATAACATTTTTTTTATTATTATTTCTTGTATGAACTGTTGGCTTTAAATTTCACTAAAACTTTTAAAACAAAGACACTTGGACAACAAGAGTCAAAGTACCCACTGGAATGCCTTTCTGGTAACTGTATTTCGAACAATTTGAAACCCTCGACAAACACAGCTACAGGCTATTTGAGATGGCTATTCAGTTATTTACATTTATATCGGTTTGTCCAGACTTTTCAGTTAAACTGACATCCGTTGTTATAGTGCTTATATAATGCATATTACATACTGTATACAAGATAAACTGACATGAAAAGATATAGAAATTGATTTGTCATGAATATTACTAGGATAAAAAACACTTCAGTGTTTTTCAAAAAATTGTAAAACATTCTTTTTCACTTGGTATAATTTGTTTGGTTTAATAGTCTGGTAAGGCAGTGCATTTGGAGGCTCCTTTAGGGAGGTTTCTGTCTGTAATGTCTGCTTAGATGCATCTCCTATGTAAATGGAGTCAAATGTTATAATATTTATTGTAAGTACAGTTGTGCAATATGGCCAAAGTAGTTATCACAGTTTGGGATCAGGTTCTGTGCTTGCATACTCAATGTCAAATCAGAAATCCCTTCCCTGGTAATCATCCCAGAGCTGAGCTGAAGGTTAGTGTAGCTCAGACCAATAATCTTTTTTTCTCCTCCCCTTTCCCTCTGATTAATTAATAATCCAATTTACAAGATACACCAAAAAGCAGGTCTCCCAGCCACTGGCAGATATCTCTTAGTAATTTCAGATAATCCTTTATATTTTCAGTCTCATCATCCTTTTATTGGTCTGGTCGGTCTGACGGCTGTCATACTCGGGGAGTAGCTGTTGCTATAGCAGATTGGCTTCTTCTGATGGTGTCCAATGTCACTCCTTTCAACGAGCGTATTATGAGACTCAGATTACAGCACTGTCTGGGTGCCTTGTCTGTTGTGTTAGTGTATGCTCCGACCGCGGTGAGTGATGTCTCGGTGAGGGAGACATTTTATTCACAGCTTCACTCCGTGGTTGATGGGTGCCCACGGGGTGACACTCCTCTGATCATGGGTGACTTCAGTGCAGCAATGACTGGGCTGGCTGTGAGGATTGTCTCGTGCCCATGGGTCTGGTGACCGGGGTGAAAGTGGCTCCATGTTCCTTGACTTTGCAAAAAGTCAGGGGCTGTGAATTGCTGGACCCTGGTTCCAGCACCCTGAACCGCATCATTGGACTTGGTACTCCAATACTGGTGGTGCGGTGAAGGAGATCAATCACATCCTCGTTGGCAGGCACTGGAAGCTCTTGCAAAACTGCAGGGGCTACAGAAGTGCCCAGTTTGTGAATTCTGACAAGACTTGTTGTTGCTACTCTTAGGATCCAGCTTAGGTCCAGTGGGTTACCACCTACTAGGAAAATGAGCCTGGACTTGGCCAGACTCTAAGACCAGGCTGTTTCAAATGAGTTTGCATACGGTTCATGTGAGGAACTTTCAGATTTGGGTATGACTGCCGATCCTAATGTGATGAGGGAGACCTTCAGTGAGACCCTGAAGGTTGCTGAGGGCTGTGTTGGTGTTACCGGTGTTCCCAGAAGGAGGTGTTTCATCTCGCAGGGCACCCTGGATATCATTGAGAGGAGTCACAGCGCACAGCTCAATGGAAACTCTCTGGTCTGTACCGGGAGCTGAGAGGGATGGCTACGAGGGCTCTGAGGGCAGATAAAGAGGTGTTTTGTTAGAGGAATCTGTATGCAAGTGACGCACCATCTGTGGTCTAGCGACCCACGTCCTGCTTACAGAGTAACCGAAGCATTACGCACATCTGAATCTGTTCCTCAGAGAGTCGCAGTCAGGGCAGATGATGGAACGGTCCTTACGGATGACACTGCAGTTGTGACCTGCTGGGCTGGCTACTTTGAGCAGTTGTTCAAAGCTGATCCTCCGGCTAGGATGTTGGATATCTCTGAGTCCACGGTTCTTGAGGCTGATCCTCCAGTTAGCTGTGAACCACCCAATCTCACTGAGATTGCACAGGTTGTGAACCAGCTGAGGGGGGGAGAAGGCTGCAGGGATCTGTGGTATCCGGGGTGAACTTCTCCAGGCTGGTGGTAAGGCTGTCCTCCTGGCATTGCAAGAAATCTTTGCTTCCATTTGGGAGACTGGCATCATCCCAACTGACTGGAAAATGGGACTTGTTGTCCCTGTCTGGAAAGGGAAGGGTGATTGCCTGGATTGCAGCAACTACAGGAGGATAACACTGCTGTCGGTGCCGGGTGAGGTCCTTGCTAGTGTCGTCCTCAATAGGATCCGTGATCACTTGCTCACCTAGCAGCGACCGGAACAGTCTGGTTTTATGCCTAAGAAGTCTACCATCGACCGCATCCTTGCACTGAGGGTTCTCATGGATTGCAAATGCGAATATCGGCAAAGTTTCTTTGCAGCCTTTTGTCGATTTTCGCAAAGCGTTGGATTCGGTTGATTGAACTGCCCTGTGGGACATCCTGAGGATTTGCTGGATCCCCTCGAAGTTGCTGAATATCATGGCCGGCCTGTACACTGGTACTGTGAGTGCTGTGCAGAGTGGAGGCAGGACCTCTGCGTTTTTCCCAGTTGATTCTGGGGTTTGTCAGAGGTGTGTTCTTGCTCCTACTCTGTTCAATCCTTGTATGGACTGGGTGTTGGGCAAGGTCGTGGGGTCCAGCGGCTGTGGGGCATCTGTTGGTGAAGAAAGGTTCACGGATCTTGACTTTGCTGACGAAGCTGTGATCTTCACGGAGTCAATGGAGGCTCTGATCGGGGCGCTCGAGAGA
This sequence comes from Erpetoichthys calabaricus, assembly GCF_900747795.2. Taxonomy (NCBI): domain Eukaryota; kingdom Metazoa; phylum Chordata; class Cladistia; order Polypteriformes; family Polypteridae; genus Erpetoichthys; species Erpetoichthys calabaricus. The sequence continues at coordinate 158,025,042 of NC_041394.2, read as the reverse complement.
CTGAGTGAGGAGTGTCTGGGATTGCAAGTGTCCTGGATAAAAAACAAGAACCAGGCCTTTAATGATCTCTTTGGCACAGCCATCACCAGTGTTTCTGTTTGCGGAGAGAGTGTTGACCTTGTTGAGAGGTTTACTTACCTTGGCAGTGACATTCATGTCTCTGGTGTCTCTTCCTATGAAGTCAGTAGATGGAGTGGGAGAGCATGGGGGGGGTCATGAGGTCGCTGGAAAGGGGTGTGTGGCGCTCCCGATATCTATGCAAAAGGATGAAGGTCCAAGTCTTTAGAGTCCTGGTGCTTCCTGTCTTGCTATGTGGTTGCGAGACATGGACGCTATCCAGTGACCTGAGATGAAGACTGGACTCCTTTGGTATTGTGTCTCTCTGGAAAATCCTTGGGTACCATTGGTTTGACTTTGTGTGAAATGAGCGGTTGCTCATGGAGTCCCGAATGAGGCACATTACCTGCATTGTGAGAGAGCGTCAGTTACGGTACTAAGGCCATGTGGCGCTTTTCCCAGAGGGTGATCCAGCTCATAAGATTCTCGTTGTTGGGGACCCGAGTGGCTAGACCAGGCCAAGGGGTCACCCACGTAACACCTAGCTGTGGCAGATAGAGGGTCATTTCTGGAGGGTGGGACTGGACCGCGTGTCTGCCTGGGGGGTTGCAAACTGGGATCCCAAGTTGTTTCGTTGTGTAGTGGGTGCGGCAACACACTGTACCAGTGCATGCTCCCCAACTTGACTTGACTTGATCATCCCAGGTTCTCTATTAGTCTTGTTTAGGTTGTTCACTTCTCTGTAGTGGATCTTTCCTCGACACCTGCATCAGCGACCAGCACATTCAACTCCTGAAGATTACAAAATGTTCCAAATTCATACTGATAAAGCATAGTCTCTTAACCCTTGACCTCTTGGACAGCCATTTTGGGGGGGGGGGGGGGGGTGTCACATGATAATCTGAAGATGCTAAGGTTAATTTGTGGATGCCTTTGAACTTAATAAAATTATTTTACCCAATGTGGATGGTCATAGTCACCAGGTTATGCTTCCCTCCCCAAGGGCCCTATAGTTTCCATAGGCTCACGCACACTAGATTTTGGAAGTTGATTGACTCAGTAAAGAAGGAAGATTCAAGTCTCTCTCTCTTGTTTGCTTATCTAAGTAGAGGGGATGTCAAGAACAGACTGGTGTCTATTTTAGCTTGGGAAAAGATAGACTAAAATAAATTTGGAAAGAGAAAAGCATGGTTCCCTCCACCCCCATTTTAAGACAACATAATGTTTGGGACATAGCAATGGCAAGTATTTTAAAGCAGTCGTATTTACTAGTATGTTACAGATTTCTTGTAAGCGGTGAATGCTTGAAGTCTGCAATTCATAGACCTAAAAAAGTGCTGAGCATCTTTCTTGATGATGCTCTGCCAAGCCTCTAATGCATGTTCCGCTCTAGCTTGTTTCAGGGTCTTGTTCCCTTACGTTTTCTCTTCGGCATATGGAAGACATGCTCAATTGTATTTAAATTGGGTGACTGGCCATTCAAGGATTTTCCATTTTTAGCTTTCAAAAATGTATTATGTTTGGGATCATTTATCTTGTTGTAGGATGAAGCATTGTACAATGTGTTCGGAGGCATTAACTGGAACTTGAGCAGATAATGTGTATATGCAGTTACATCATCAATGAAGAGAAGTGTGCCAGTACCTGTAGCAGCCAAACATGCTGTAACAATAGCGCTATATAGCGCCTGACCCAGCACAGACTACACTCAGAGGCACGTATAAAATAAAGCACACTTTTATTTTCTTCACCTGTGGGGTACATCTTCCCTGTGAACCCCACAGGCAATACACAGTCCCAAAAGCACTTTATACCAACACCAGTAACACAAACGCCCTTCTGACACCACCACTCCTCCCTTGAAGCTTCGTCCTCTCCTCTCGACTTTGGCCACTGAGTGGTAGTGGCTGGCCCCTTTTATACCCCACCCGGAAGTGTTCCAGGTGCTTGACCACCTGGTTCCAATTGCACTTCCGGGTGGGGCTGAAGATTTGTCCAGCCGGGCCGTGGAATCCACGCAGCACCCCCTGGCGGCCACCCCAGCTCCCAACTGCCATGTGGAGGCCATGGAGCCCAGCGGGAGATTGGGGAATCACAATCGGCCAGGGAGGCTGCCACCAAGCATCCAAGCATCCCGGGGTAGGTACTGAGCTGCCCATGGTTGCTCCCCCCGGAACATATGCAACAGGGGCGTCCCGGCTGGGCATGGGACCCGGCTGCCCATCACAATGCCCTAGCCATAACTCCACCAGCACCATTTTTAACAATGAGGTGGTATGCTTTGGATCTTGGGAAGTTCCTTTTCAACTCCACACTTTGCTCTTGCCATCACTCTGATACAGGTTTATCTTTTTCTCATCTGTCCACAAGACATTTTTCCACAGGCTCTTAAATACTTTTTCTCAAACTGTAATCTAGCCATCCTGTCTGTGCTGAACTAGTGGTTTACATGTTGCAGTTTGGCCTTTGTATTTCTGTTCATGAAGTCTTCTGCTGATAGTAGTGACTGACACATCTACATCTGCCTCTTGAAGACTGTTTCTGATCTGTTGGATGATCGTTTGGGGATTTTTCTTTACTATAGTGAGAATTCTTCTGTCATCAGCAGTGGAGGTGTTCTTTGGCCTTCCAGACCCTTTGCGATTATTGAGCTCACCAGTGTGTTCTTTATTTTTAATGAAACATTTTACCAATGACTCTAATGTCATTATTCTCATAATTGCCTCTTTGACTTTCATTAGCAGTGGCACAGCTCTTGGTCTTCTGTTGAACAATGGCAAAAGTAGTTTGTAGGTAGAAGCAAGTCTAGGTATCTTATACCTGCACTAATGAAGCAATGAATTACACCTGAGTAAACACAAACATCTATGACATCAGTTGTCCCAAAAATGTAATTCCTACATTCTGTGACCAAAATGTATGCAAATACTTTTAAATGAAAGTCTGCAAAGTGCTCTTTAATTATGTCTGAATTGTTTGATTTGTAATTTTAAACTGTGGAACAGAGGGATAAATCAGGGAAAAATACGCACATACAGTATATCGCACATCATTTTTTGCTTCTGTTTAACATTACAATGGAGATATTGTTATGTACTCTAGAATTATGATTTTGAATTAAATACAAAGTAGCAGAATGTACAAAGAATCAAAATGTTCTATCAGGGCAGTAATTATATTTTAAGTAAATAAACTAAATTCTTGTAAATAGCTAGACCTATTGTTTGGTGAAACATGGCAATAAAGTGCCATTAGTTAAAGTATTTTTGTAATACTTATGTTCTTCATATTTCTTTTTCACCACTTATGTCCAAGTTAACCTATCAAGCCAAAATGTTAATTAGCATAGCTCTTATTTTAGTCAGCAAGTATTAACACGTAACTTTCACTTAAGCTTTCTTCACACCTAGTCTACAGTTAGCAAAATTATACAGTATTAGCCCATTACTTATTTTTTGCTATGAGATGGTCATGACAAGACTTGTGTGAAACTGCACTTACTAGATATTCTGTCAGGGCAGTTATACCAAAGTAGAGTCCTGCATTCTTCAAGAAACAAACTTTATTCTTTAAAGAGTGGAATGTAAGCAGGTCGCTGAGAAATATGTGATGTGAACTGAAATAATTTGAGTCTTTTAAAAACTTTTAAGGTTAAAAAAAAAAAAAAAAAAAAAAAAAAAAGTCATATACAGTACCAGCTATTTTCCATTGCCATTGCTAAGAGGGGAAATAGCTGCCATTCATTTTCTGTAATGTCCATTTTAAAAGTCTGATCATACAATATGCCATTAGCAAGACAAATATTACACTACTCTATACTGTATTGAATGCCCCCTTGCAACTTTTGTTGTAATTTGGAAAAAAAAGCTGCTCACAATATTTCAAATGTAAAGTACAGTAATATGATTTTTTTTTATTCTAGCATTCTGTACTCTGCACAAAGCCTTATATAGACTAGTTGAAAACATGAATTGGGTATCCTAAAACAGTACACCCCCCAAAATCCCCCATAACCCCCCCCCATCATTTCTCTTACCTTTGGTGGCAACATATTTTGCACAAGTTGATATCTCTGGTTGCTAGATTTATTAATGTCTAAATAGCACAAAGATCTTTAAGAACTAACACAAACCTTGTTTATCTCTCCACAAAAGATAATCTGGTAAGATATATATTTTGAATAATTTCTTAATTGAAAAGTGTAGCAATTCTCATAGTTGAAGATTTTACTCCTAAAAAGTTGTATAACTTAATGGAAGCCATTAAACTGTTGACAATAATGATTAATTTACTGATACTAGAATATTCAGAGTAGTGATGATGTAGTTATTGTGGTTGGTTATATTTAACCATTTTAGTTGACGATTTACTCTTAAGTTTGTATAATTTAATGGAAGCTATTATTTTTTAAATAATTAAAATAACCAGAAATGCTATGTTTTGTTTTCAAATTCTGTTTTAAAACAAATCTGTTTGAGAATGGTGTTGGATGATATGAAAAGAAAGGGTATCAACCCAAAGGATGCCCAGAAACTCAAGAGTGGAAAGAAGATGATATTGGGTGCAGACATCTAAGCTGGATAAAACTGAAAGATAGACATTAAACCGGTGATGATAATTAACTTACTGTTACTAGAATATTCAGAGTAGTGATATTATTATAACTAGTCCTGTTTTGCACACATGGAGGAACAAACACATTTTAGTGATTTGTTTTGATTTTTTTATCCCAAAGTACTTCTGTTTATTATAACTTTTTTTTTTTTTTTCTATCCCCACTAGTATGTATCCAGCCCACTTTGTTGTCCTAGTCGAGCATCCATTTTAACTGGCAAGTATCTTCACAATCACAGAGTTGTAAACAATACTCTGGAGGGTAACTGCAGCAGTCAAGCCTGGCAGAAAACACAGGAACCTTTTACCTTCCCTGTGATTCTGAACCAGTTCTGCGAGTACCAGACATTTTTTGCAGGGAAATACCTAAATGAGGTACCACATTTTTGATTGTTTATCTTCTTAATGCTTTTTGACTAGATGTATTTTTTTTATTTATGTATATTCTTTATGGCCCTTTTGTTGACTAATTAAGATTAAGTCAATTAGACAAGAAAAATGTAACAAAAATTTTGATGTTTCCTCTAGGGCATGATTTTCTCAAAGTCATCATATATAATAAAAAATATAAACTGGTTTTATTATGATAAAGAAATGTTAATGCTTGTCATTACATTGCTGGTTTCTTAATATTAAGAATATATATGCTATAAATTAATGGAAGAAAAATCAAACTCCATAATCATTGGAGCCGATTCAGATAATCACATCTCCAGGATGTTATCAACAGTGTTATAAGTTGTCTTTCATGATGGATTTATAGTGTGTGGCTATTTTAGAGTCATAAAACTATTCATGCTTTTTATTCAAGCAGCAATAACTGGATAGAAAAGCAATAACAGGTTTTTGTTTCAGGTATATTTTAATCCATTTAGTAACTATTTGTACAATTAAAAATTTTTTGCAAGTAAGTTAGTCTGTTAACCAGACCTCTGAAAACTACTGTCTGTGAATTGCCATGAGGTTGTTTTGAGGGCAATTCAGAATGTCTGTCAAAGATGAAATGTAAGTTGGTCATGGCTTTAAAAGACACACGTACAATAGTACAGTATTAGATTTTAAAAATAAATGGTAGCAGGCATGGCTGGAGAAAAAGGGAACAGTGCCGCAAATTAAACTAACCCAGTGTTTTTTCTTCTGCATGGTGTGTTCTAAGAAACTATGGTCAAACATGAAAAAGGTAATGTTGCAGCATTACAAGGATCAAATGCAGTTTGCAGCTATTTATGTTCTCCAGTTTACATGAACATTGCCTGGAGCAACAGCCACCACAGCTATCACTGTGTCCATATCACGCCTTGTATACAACCAAAACAAATTTGTATTGCAACATTCATTGTAGAGCATGACCTGCTCAACCACTCATTGACTTGTGTGTAAGGTTATCAGAGCCCAAACTACAGTATATGATCAGCTGTTTCAAACACACAATTCATATATTTAGATGTACACGGTATTGCTCCACAGTTCAGGAATTGCTTGTCGGACAAATTGAACCTAAACTAGTATTTGTCCAGACCAAAAATAAGAAACCTTTGTATTTTATAAACAACATTTTAAACCTTTTTCTTGCAGTTTTCTTTGTGATTAAAGAGAAATGTTAAAGCATTTTCCTGCCCAGATATTTGCTTTGCAACATCTTCCGGGGAACAGGCTGTTTATTATTAAAGGTTCTGTGGTTGCATGTTGATGAACTCATGCAAAAGAGAATTTCAAATAAGTAGTGTATCATCATGCTGAGGGCTATATGTAGCAAATTAAACAGCTGAATTTCACATATATCAGCATTTTGTTTTTAAAGAAAAACTGGAAGGAATATCATATAGCATCAATAACGTAATAAAAAAAATATGGGTAACATATTACACTGTGATTTGAGGTGTAGAGTTTTTGTTTTGAAGTTACTGTGTTTATTAAGTTGCAACAACATAACAAACTTTGGATCAAGCCATCAGGTTCTGTTCTAATGTTTTATTTTCTTTTTTCTTTTTTTTTTTTTTTTTTTATAACTTATTGATTTTATTGTCATCATTCCATACAAATACAGTGGAACCTCGGGTCACGAATGTCTCGGACCACATACAAATCGGGCTACTTTTGCATCTGTTCACGACCACACACTTGGGTGACGAACAAGCCAGTTTACCTTCTGGTTCTTATGTGCCAATGATTTCCGTACATGTTCAGAATCTCCCTGTGCATTCCCTAGAGAGAGAGAGAGAGTGGGTCATGACCAAATCGTGTTGTGACCAGAGTTTTGGAACGAATTATGGTCGTGACCCGAGGTTCCACTGTAGTCAATTTTTACAAAAAATAGGATTGGAAACAAATCAACACCCACCCCTGAGAAAGAGCATGGCCAATAGAGTAAAACTTTAAAAAAGCTAGTAAAAATAAATAAATTGAGTTTAATAGGCAGATAAAGATAATTAGAGAAGAAAAACAAATGGGAAGAGAATCTACAAATTAAATACTTGAACAATAAAGAAAAATCTTGCATTTCTTTCAATACTGAGCTAATAGTACACATTCAATTGATGAAAAAAGGTGCACTATTGGACATTGAAATTTAGAATCTGCAATGTATGTTCTGTTGCTTAAATGTTTTCAGTTATATATGACAGGAGAGCATATCTGATGTAGTATTTTGATTTGCCTATTCTTTAAGTTTATTTTATTCAAAGTGATTAGAATGCATGGAGTGTGGCAGCAGTGCTGAAAAACAAATGAAATATCGGTTGTTAACTGTTGTTTATTCGTTTTTGTAGTATGGGTCTTCTGAAGCAGGTGGAATTGAATATGTACCTCCAGGTTGGAATTACTGGTATGCTTTGGTAAGATATTGCTAAATGAAAACCCCCCAAAAGATATCCTTAATTTGTACCATTTTATCTGTTGTAGTTATCATATTCATGGCTATGGTGACCACTTTCATGAAATTACAAAAAACACCATTAAGTTACAGTGGCTTTGAAGTGCAATAATCAAAGTAAAAAAAAAAAAATACAAAACAAGGTTTCAGTAGTGAAGTGGTTTGAATCTTTTTTTTTTTTTTTCTTCTTCATTATTGTAGTTTACTGTTTATTCAGACCCGCTGCTTTGCATTTTTGCACTAATGATGACTGTACCATGAGCTACTGACATAGCTCCAGTATTTTCTGAGATCCTTAAACGTTTCCTCTTTCCCAAAGTCTTGATTAAGTAGGTGTCAATGGTAGTATTCATTAGAACTCACTGGTTACCTTCTATGTGACATCTTTGGAAGCTTTTAGAGCCATTATGCTTACAGTTCAATCTTGTATGATAAGCAGGAGTCTGTGTTTATTACCATTTTATATAATTCCATGATAGCATAGTCCTAGATTTATTTAAGATGTTATCTTTCTTGTATGTTATACTGTGGGTTTTTTTTCGCCTAGCCAACCTGAATATCTGGCCAAATGTATATGATACTGTTTATTTGGAAATATTTTTGTTCCTTTTTATATTTTATTTACTGCTTTTTTATTTTAAGCTTTTATTTCCACTGTGGTAGTTTAAAATATCAGTATATTTACCTTTTTTTCCTATTCTAATTTGCTGCAAAAGTATTCAGTCTGCGCACTTTTATATATGTTCCTTTTACTCAATCACCTTAAAAACTTGGGTGTTATGTCTATGTTGCATTCTCTGCATATTTAAAATTGTAACTCCTGGTATTTATTTTTTTTAGGAAAAAAATTCCAAATATTACAACTATACTTTGTCTGTTAATGGACGAAAACAGAAACATGGAAATGACTATAACGAAGATTACCTGACCGATGTATTGGTGAGAATTTTTTTTTTTAATGTTGCATGAAGATATAGATTTTTTAAATTGAATTATTTCTCGTTGTTACATTTATGATTCCAAATTTGTTAAAGATGTGCAGGAAATATCTTGAAATCTTTCTTGGTTTCTTTGAAGAAAATGGCAAAGGCTTTAATAGGTTTAGTTGTTGTAGCCCATTGCCCCAAAGACCTGTATTTAACATCCCTAATCCTGCTCAAGTCTTAAATTAAATCCTAAATTGACCCCCCACCCCCCCACCCCGAAATGTTAAAATCTGGATTAAAACATAAAATTAAATAAAGTTAAAAGATTAAATGCAAATAATATCTAATTTAATTTTATCCTGTTGGCTGCTTTAACCATTAGCTTTTGTAATAAAGTTAAAATATAAGTAACAAAGAAAATATTCTTACAAAAGTTAAACAATTATGACCCAGATTCAGGCCTTCCTCTCTGTCTTCAAGATGATTTGTCAATCTTTCAAATCACATTGTGTTCTTATTTTGTCAACAGGGATTCACAAACTCTTATTTCTTAACTTTTGCCCTATCCAGTGCTTTCACTCACTTTTCATTGAGATGCTAGCACTTGGTTAACACACTTCATTAAGATATACATTTGTTTTATAAATAATACATCCTCATTTCTACTTCTGTTTTCACTATCATTTATCTAAGCTTCATTCTTAACTGTTATCTTAAAAAAACTGCTATGGATAAATGGTTCTTTATTTCAGTGCATAATATTTTATTAATAAAACCACTTGGTTCAAACGTTACATTTTTGTGAAGCACTTAAAAGAGGAATTGGTTGTTGTGGCTTTAACTGATAGCCTTTTGTTAAACTCATTGCTTAATTTTCAAATTTTCCAACCCAAGAGTCATTTCTTCCCATGCCAATCCCAATTTTTTAAAAATATCTAAGTTCTTCCACTCCATTTATGACCTGATCTGGTTCTTAGGCTGAGCTTTTGATTTACCTTAATTACATGACATAGGAAACAATTTTTGGCCATATTTGTGCTGAATTATTTTAAAGTAGATTATAAACTTGAATTCAGAGAAGGAAATAAAAGTCTAGCTGTACCAAGTGTACTTACACAGGCCTAATTTTTGCTACACGTTGATCTTTGTTTATGATGAATATAGGAGAGGAACTGATCTTTAATCATTAACAGTCCAATTAATGAATGTGTTTCTTTCCTCAGCCAAAATTCTCTTACATTTTGAATTGAAAGCACAACATTTCATTCTAAGACCTCTACCTATGGGAATAGTTCTCTTGAGAAAAAACAGTAGTTATGTGACTAACCTTGAGTATGAAAAATGAGTGAACAGAAGACCCACAAATATTGTATCCTCAGTTTATGCCAAAATGTTTTGGAAAAGTATAGTTTGAAATGACTAGACATGTCCATGGCTTGCATAAATGCAGCTTCAGTGATTGGTATCCTAACTTTGTAGAGATTAAAAAAGTAAATTTAACAGAAGTAACTAGGCTTTAAAATATAAGAAATAAACAGAATACTGGCCCTCTTCTGGGGCTTAACTTAAAAGAACAATCAAATGTATCCACAATAATAAAAAAAAAATCCGTGTCAAAATTGAGTTAAGCATTTTTTTTTTCTATTGACCCAATAGTTTGCCTTAAACGAACAAAGTTTGCAGCCTATATTTTTCGTTTTGACTTAAATATTTTCGGCCAGGCAGTGCATATCTTGAGTCTAAAGTATTCAAAAGTTGTTTGAAGCCATCCCTCTCAACCGCGTGAAATGACACCATATCTTTTGCGATTTAATTTGTGATGACATTTGTTATGTCATGCCATATTTTCTTGTCGTACAATGATTCCACTAAAGTTTGCTCAGTGTGACTTTGTGATTTGTATCTTGAGTGATTTAGAGCGGTTGTGAACTGTTGACTCCTGAATCTTTTCGTATTCTTCATATTCTGTGCGGTCATTAGTTTGCAGATGGTAAAACAAGTTAATTGACAAGCTGTCTTTAATGGTAACCGATTTCCGACATAGCTTACAGATTGCCATCTTCTGAGCAACATCAGTCTTTTCAAAGTCAAATCACCTCCATGTGAGCGAGGACGATCCACATCTTGCAATTAAATCTAACAACATTGATTGTGAGGCTGATTTGTCCCCTAATGCTGTTTGCTCACTCATTTTTGGGCAGTTACACTAGCTTAACTTGTTGTGCGTTGACCATGCAAGCCTATGCGCTCGCTTTGCGCACATGAAGTATTCTTATCCGGTTAGGTTACATGAGACAGTGAATGCATGGACTGTGAAGGCATGCTTTTGATTGTTTTTTGTAAAGTGAGTGACCTACTCGATAATAACTAATGACGTAAGGTTTTGCCTAAATTTACCTAACCTGGCAAAACTACAATCCTTTAATACGGTTTCATAGTACTAGGGTGTTGTACCATGTTAGCCATTATGAATGTAGAGAAAAGCCAAGCAAAATGACACCTTTTATTGGCTAACTAGATAACTAACTTTCTAGTTAGCCAATAAAAGGTGTCATTTTGCTTGGCTTTTCTCTACATACGGTTTCATCAAAATGTTACATTATTTGTTGATTTCAGGTCACCTTTATGTTAGTAATTTGGGTTTTATGTGCACACATTTGGTTTTTTTTTTCTTCTCTGTGACCATGGTTAACTGAGTCAGATTTTGTGTTGGTGAAAATTGTTGTTAGTGTTTCTGTAGCAAAGATGTGTGAAAGTGAGAAGTGAAAGAGAAATACAAAGGTAAAGTCATGATTATGGTGTCTGTTTTAATCTATTCTTCAGTGATGGTTTGTTTAATACATTTAGTTTTCCTGGCATGTTTTAGGACTGTAGCTTCAAAAAATTGGTTATCTCATGGACATTTGTGACAGCTTATCTTGGCACTGTGTAAACAAATGGTTTCTTGTGAAGAAATGATTCATTGCAAAATAAACCCAAGTTTTATAGCTGTCCCCTTGATGCATGTAAACTGAACTTTGGTGAGTGATTGTGTAAACAAAATTTAAGGTTATCCAAATGCTGACAGCACTGAATGGTAGAGGGAAGCAAGAACCTCCGTGCCAAAATCGTTTTTTGTGATTTATTTAAGAATATTTTCTAATGAGCAGTCATGTAGTCAAGTAAATATAGCAGAGGAGTTCCTAATTCCCTTTTGTATTGCATATTTTTACTCTTGAATCTTCACTGTTAATTGCTAATCATTATCATTTGGATGCACTTAAGGGAGTAAATTAAAAAGAAAATGTTGAAAGATGCGTACACCTCAAAAGCTGTAACAAAAAATTTACATATGTGAAATTTGTAGCAGTGTATGACCTAAAGTTTGTGGACACCTGTCCTTCACACATTTCCCAAACCATGGACGATAACATGGAGTTGCTCATGCCCGTTGCACAGCCTCCATCCTTCTTGGAAGGTCTCCACAAAAGTTTGGAGTGAATCTGTGGTGAATTTATGCCAATTCAGCCAAAAGAGCATTTGTAATGTCAATAATTGAAGTTAGGCTGTTTCAGAAAAAAATGTCAAACCTAATAAATATACCTGTAGTTTGTGCTACTGTTAAGATGGGCTCACTTGTTCTGTTATTGTCCTGCAAGAAGATATATACTTCTAGCTGTTTGTACTGTGCTGTGCAAAGTAATTTCCACCTTCCTGATGTCCTCTGTTTTTGTGTATTTGACACTATGAATTGCAACACATCACTGGATGAAATCTAATATTCCATAAAGGGAGCCAGGTAAATATATAAATCCATTTGTAGAATGCTACTTTATAATAGTAACAAGTTACCCAAAAGCTGTTTTGCCCATTTGAAGAGGTAATTAATTCTTCATTATTTGTTCAAAAGGCTGACCAAAGTTAATTCATAATTAGACTCCACTGACTGAACACAACCAGACTTGATTACAACCAACCCTGTTGAATCAAAACCTCACAGTATTGATCTTTGCCACGAGCAAGAAGTAGTTACTACAAGGTTTCTAGAAAAACATTATGCCTTGATCAAAGGAAATTCTAAAAGACATTTGGAAAATTAGTTTTTGAAACTTGCCATTCAGGAAAGGATTTCAAAGCCATTTTTAAGGCACTAGGATTGTACTGCACTCAGTCAGGGCCATTACCTCAAAATGAAGGACATTTGGAACAGTGAGTCGTCTCCGTAAAAGTTAATCCAGTGTTCTACAGTAATAATATCATATCTACAATAAAACATGGGGATGGTGGTGTGATGGTGTGGGATAGTTTTCTACCTGAGGATCTAGAAGACTTGCCATTTTTTGTAGGAACCATGAATTCTGCACTTTACCCCAGAGCATTTTTAAGGAGAATGTCCAATCATCTGTCTGTGACATAATGCTGAAGTATACGTGGGTTATGCAGCAGGACAGTGATCCAAAATTCAAAAGCAAACCTACAACTGATGTTTCAGAAGAAACAAAATTTAAAGTTTCAAAGTGGCCTCGTTAAAGACCTGGCTTGAACCCAGTAGAGATGCTGTGGCAGGACATGAAACAAGCAGTTCTTGCTCACAAACCTACCAGTGTGTCTGACATAAACTAGTTGTACAAAGAAGAGTGAGCTAAAATTTCTCAAAAGCGACATGAAAGACTGATATCAAATTATGGAGATGTACTTAGTAGAGATTATTGCTGCTAAAGGTGCTGCCAACAAGTATTGAAAATATGTGAGAAATTATTTTTCACAAGGTTAATATGGTATTGTATAACTTTGTTCCATAAATAAAGAATTAATGATTAAAAAGTGTATTGTGTGTTCCCTTCGGTTGCCTTAATTTCTGAAGCCATTCATTGTGTAAAATATGCATAAACAGATGATATAAGGAAAGGGGTAAATACTTTTTTTACACTGTAACTTCCAATATTGAAAGGATATATTAAAAGTCCTGTATTGCTTTCAGCAGAATGCTCCGGTAATAAAACAGTCTTCCTTTTTTGTTTAAATTGTTATATTTAAAGTGTCATTTAAAAAAATTGGGTTTTTTTTTATGCTACAGATCCCATGTTTGTAGTTGTGATCAAGAAAAATTTGTAGTGTCTCATTTTCAAAGAAAATGGAGATTACCAGCAACCACAGGGGCCAACACTGAACAACAGCAAAGAATGTGAAAACATCCATGTAATAAATCTCTAATTCCCTGTATCATGCACAATGTCCAAAATAGTGCACTTTTACTAAAATATCTATTTTATAAAGCACTTGGATATGCTGTATGATTTCTATACTGAATTTTCCTACTTACTTTCACATTTTCACAATGCTGTTGTTTGAGTACAATATGTGTAACTAACAATATGAACACAACTTGACCGCCAAGCGAGGTCAGTGCCAGACAAATTTAAAAGGTGGGCACAGCATTTCTATGGAGGAGACAATACATGACACATTATTTTTAATTCACAACAGATATGCCTGAGAAGGAATAGCAAGAGATTAAAGCAAACAGAAGATTGCACTGCAACAAGTCAAACTCAAGTTGTATTGATTAAACGTATAATTTGGCACTAGTAGTTTTTGCTTTGCATTTTCGTTTTCAATATTTGTTGAAAGTTCATTTGTAATTTTATTCCATATTCTGAATGAATTCCTAACTGGCACAACCAGCACCAGATACTTTCCTGTGTTCCACTTTGATTTGCCTGTCTCGCCATATTTTTTATTTTATTTTCCAAAACTTGACTGCAGGTATAATGAGACAGGAGAGCTGTTGTGGCAAAAAGCTCTTGCTGGGTTCCTAGTTGTTTTAAACATATTCTCTCATGAATGGAAGTACAAGGTGCTCAAATGACAGTGAGATGTTGAATTATAGACTCAACTCTCCCGTCATTTCATTGGTGCTTCATATAAGATCTACATTACAAAGAGCTGTTTAAATGAAGTTCCCAATTACAAATTAAAAGTTAAAGAAAAGCAAGGTAAAGACATTTTCTTGTGGAAAGTATGTATTGTATTGGTGCATATCTAAAGTACTGCAATAAGTCATCACTGTGTCTTAATGACCAACAAATGAGGTCAGATGCGGGTTTTCATTTCAAAATCTCATCCCATTTTTGAATGCAGTCCACTTTCTCTCATGAATTTTCCAGAATTGGTTTATATAATATACATGTAATTTTGCTGAAATATGTGCTGTTGAGAGCATACAGCTGAATACCTGACATGTAGGTTATGTGACATGATTAATCTGAGGGTTTCTTTTCTTCAACCCCCCTGGATGTCATAGTGTTGTTTGCTGTTGTTCAGTGTTGTTTCCTTTTTTTTTTTTTTTTTTTTTATAAAATCTCCATTCTACCTGAGGATATGAGATTACTGATTTTTCTTAGCCATCACTACAAACCACACAGAGTAAAAAAAAAGTGATTTAAAAATGGTAGTTTTTGGGGCGAGTGTTCTTTTAAATAGTTACATGTAACTTGTTTAGAAATATTTCTGGTTTAATCTCTGGAAGAAAATGGTTTAAGTGGGTTTGGAGATCAATTAAAATAAGGGATAATTAAATCAATAATGTGAGGAAAAGGAAATATGCAGTAGATATTTATTTTTGTTCTAAAATATCTGTATGTATGTATACAAGTTATATTTCGTATTTCTTTTTGGTTATAAACTTTGCAAGTTATTATAGAATTGTTTTACCTTTTTATTTTTAATAAATATTTATCTTATACAGGCAAATGTATCAATGGATTTCTTAGAAAAGAAGTTGAATTATCAGCCATTCTTCATGATGATCTCTACACCAGCACCTCATTCTCCTTGGACACCTGCCCCTCAGTATGAGAAAAACTTTGCAGATGTCAAAGCACCACGAGATATCGCCTTTAATAAGCATGTAAAGGTACTTATTAGAAATATTTATACAGTCCAGTGCATAAATATTTGAACAGTGACAAACTTTTCATAATTTTTGCTCTATACACCACCACTATGGATTTGAAACAAAGCAACCAATGAGTGATTGAAGTACAGACTTCCAGCTTTATTTCAAGGGGATTTAACAAAAATATTGTATGAGATGTTTAGAAAATAGACATTTTTATACATACTCCCCCTATTTTCAGGGGCTCAAAAGTATTTGGACAAATTTAATACAATCACAACACAATCATAAATAAAATGATCGTTTTCAATATTTGGCTGAAAATCCTTCACAATCTGTGACTGCCTAAAGTCTGGAACCCATGGCCATCTCCAAGTGCTGGGTTTCCATCCTAGTGATACTTTACCAGGCTTTTACCACATCTGTCTTCTATTGCTGCTTGTTCGTTGGCCTTTGAAGAATTTTCCATTAGTTTGCATTGAAAAGTAAAGTCAAGGATACTTTGTCAGCAGCTGTGTACATGTACATAGTGAGATGAGACAACATATCTCCATGAGCCCCAGTGCAACATATAGCAACATACAACAAGGTGCAAGGTGTGACAGAAACAATACCATAAATAGACGTACGACTATATAACAGTGTAGTTTGAAAGGTATTTAAACCTTCCAGAATAAAGTAATGTTGCACTGTACTGTAAGTACAGTATTGTACAGAGGCAATTTGCTGCATTGAACCACATTGAGTTAAGTGATAAGTATAAGGTTATCAAAACCCATAACAGGACATAAGTGTGCCTGTTGTATCAGTAAACAGAAAATAAAGTTCACATGCTTTTGAAAAAGTCAAAAGTGTAATATAAGTATGTAAAGCATAAAATGAGGCAGTACACTGGAATTGCACTGGTTAAACAGGAGCTAGACATTTTTGTGCATTCAGAATTCTGATGGCCTGTGGTATGAAACTGTCATTCAGTCTTGCAGAAACTTGGATGCCATTTGCAAGATGGTAGAAGATCAAATACATGTAACTAGTGAGAATGGTCTTTCACAATGTTACTGGGTCTGTTATAGCATAGGTTTAGTAAATATCTTTCAGGGGAGGTAGAGATGCACCAATAACTTTCTCAGCTGCTTTCACTATCCGCTGTACTGTGTTGCAGTCTGGAACATTACAGTTCCCATACCAGACAGTGCTAGAGAGCAGACTTTCTTTCAATGGTATTCCTATAAAATGCGGTGAGGATTGGTGGGGGGGGTGCATGTTCTTTTCAGTATTCGCAAAAAGTACAGATGCTGCCAAGACCTCTTGGCTTTGGAGGCTGAGTTGAGTGACCAAGAAAGGTGGACTTTCAGGAACTTAGTGTTTTTGATCTCTCTACAACACTACCGTCGATTGTGAGAGGTGGGTGAGCAGTGCTGGATTTCCTAAAGTATATTCTCTCTTTTGTCTTTTCAACATTGAGAGAGATTGTTGAACTTAAACCAGGCTGCCACTCTCACAACCTCCTCAATGTATGCGGAGACATCATTGTTCTTAATGAAATCTGCCACCATCAAGTCATCTGCAAACTTGATGATATAGTTTGAACTGAACTCTGCTAAGTAATCTTGTGTCACAGCCATGTGGTGCTCCTATATGCTCAGTGTGATAGTTCTGGAGATGGTGGAGCGAATGCAGACTGACTTCCATCATCCATCCATGCATCCTCTTCCGCTTATCCGAGATCGGGTCGTGGGGGCAGCAGCTTGAGCAGAGATGCCCAGACTTCCCTCTCCCCGGCCACTTCTTCTAGCTCTTCCGGGAGAATCCCAAGGTGTTCCCAGGCCAACCGAGACACACAGTCCCTCCAGCGTGTCCTGGGTCTTCCCCGGGGCCTCCTCCCGGTTAGACGTGCCCGGAACACCTCACCAGGGAGGCGTCCAGGAGGCATCCTGATCAGATGCCCGAGCCACCTCATCTGACTCCTCTCGATGCAGAGGAGCAGCGGCTCTACTCTGAGCCCCTCCCGGATGACTGAGCTTCTCACCATATCTTTAAGGGAAAGCCCAGACACCCTGCGGAGGAAACTCATTTCAGCTTCTTGTATTCGTGATCTCGTTCTTTCGGTCACTACACATAGCTCATGACCATAGGTGTGGGTAAGAGCATAGATCGACTGGTAAATTGAGAGCTTTGCCTTGGGGCTCAGCTCCTTTTTCACCATGACAGACCGATGCAGAGCCCGCATCACTGCAGATGCCACACCGATCCGCCTGTCAATCTCAAGCTCCATTCTTCCCTCACTCGTGAACAAGATCCTGAGATACTTGAACTCCTCCACTTGGGACAGGATCTCGCTCCCAACCCTGAGAGGGCATTCCACCCTTTTTCGGCTGAGGACCATGGTCTCGGATTTGGAGGTGCTGATTCCCATCCCAGCCACTTCACACTCAGCTGCGAACTGATCCAGAGAGAGCTGAAGATCATGGCCTGATGAAGCAAACAGGACAACATCATCTGCAAAAAGCGGTGACCCAATCCTGAGTCCACCAAACCGGACCCCCTCAACGCCCTGGCTGCGCCTAGAAATTCTGTCCATAAAAGTTATGAACAGAATCGGTGACAAAGGGCAGCCCTGGGGGAGTCTAACTCTCACTAGAAATGGGTTCGACTTACTGCCGGCAATGCGGGCCAAGCTCTGACACCAATTGTACAGGGACCAAGCAGCCCTTATCAGGGGGTCCGGTACCCCTTACTCTCGGAGTACCCCCCACAGGATTCCCCGAGGGACACGGTCGAACGCCTTCTCCAAGTCCACAAAACACATGTAGACTGGTTTTGCAAACCCCTATGCACCCTCCAGGACCCTGCTAAGGGTGTAGAGCTGGTCCACTGTTTCACGACCAGGACGAAAACCACACTGTTCCTCCTGAATCTGAGGTTCGACTATCCGACTGACCCTCTTCTCCAGGACCCCTGAATAGACTTGTCCAGGGAGGCTGAAGAGTGTGATCCCTCTGTAGTTGGAACACACCCTCCGGTCCCCCTTCTTAAAGAGGGGGACCACCACCCCGGTCTGCCAATCCAGAGGCACTGTTCCTGATGTCCATGCGATGTTGCAGAGGCATGTCAACCAAGACAGTCCTACAACATCCAGAGCCTTGAGGAACTCCGGGTGTATGTCATCCACCCCCGGGCCCCTGCCACCAAAGAGTTTTTTGACCACCTCGTGACCTCAGTCCCAGAGATGGGGGGGAGCCCACCTCCAAGTCACCAGGCTCTGCTTCCTAATTGGAAGGCATGTTAGTGGGATTGAGGAGGTCTTCGAAGTACCCCCCACTGACCCACAGCGTCCCAAGTCGAGGTCAGCAGTGCACCATCCCCACCATATACAGCGTTGACACTGCACTGCTTCCCCTTCCTGAGACGCCGGATGGTGGACCAGAATCTCCTCAAAGCCATCCGAAAGTCGTTCTCCATGGCCTCCCCAAACTCCTCCCATGCCCGAGTTTTTGCCTCAGCAACCACCAAAGCCGCATTCTGCTTGGCCTGCCGGTACCTATCGGCTGCCTCCAGAGTCCCACAGGACAAAAAGGTCCTGTAGGACTCCTCCTTCAGCTTGACGGCATCCTTCACCGCCGGTGTCCACCAACGGGTTCGGGGATTGCCGCCACGACAGGCACCGACCACCTTATGGCCACAGCTCCGGTCAGCCGCCTCAACAATAGAGGCACGGAACATGGCCCATTCGGACTCAATGTCCCCCACCTCCCTTGGGATGTGGTCGAAGTTCTGCCAGAGGTGGGAGTTGAAGCTACTTCTGACAGGGGACTCTGCCCCAGATGTTCCCAGCAGACTCTCTCAACACGTTTGGGCCTACCAGGCCTGACCGGCATCCTCCCCCACCATCGAAGCCTACTCACCACCAGGTGGTGATCAGTTGACAGCTCCGCCCCTCTCTTCACCCGAGTGTCCAAGACATGTGGCCACAGGTCCGACGACACAACCACAAAGTCGATCATCGAACTGAGGCCTAGGGTGTCCTGGTGCCAAGTGCACATATGAACACCCCTATGCTTGAACATGGTGTTCGTTATGGACAATCCGTGACGAGCACAGAAGTCCAATAACAAAACACCGCTCGGGTTCAGATCGGAGGGGCCATTCCTCCCAATCACGCCCTTCCAGGTCTCACTGTCATTGCCCACGTGAGCATTGAAGTCTCCCAGCAGAACGAGGGAGTCCCCAGAAGGTATGCGACTTTCCGTCAAGAAGTCTAAAATCCATTTTACATGGTGGATGTTGAGGTCTAGCCCGCTCAGTTTAGTGAACAGTCTCGGTGGAATAATAATGTTGAATGCTGAGCTGAAGTTGATGAACAGTGTCCATACATAATAGTTCCTCTTGTCAGGGTGAGTCAGTGACCGATGAATTGCAGTGGTTATGGCATTATCGATAGAACATTTGGGGCGGTAAGCCATTTGAAGGGGGTCCAGTAAGCTGTGGAGGGCAGCTTTGATGTGGCTCATGACTAGTCTCTCGGACTTCAAGATGACTGATGTAAGTGCCGCAGGGCGGTAGTCATTCAGGTATGTAACAGGGATGATTGTGGTGGTCTTTTTATTAAAAAAAAAAAAAAATAGCTGGAACATCTGCCTGACTCAGGGAGATTTTAAACACATCAGTGAAGGCATAAGCCAGTTGGTCTGCACACTCCTTGAGCACCTGTCCAGGTATGTTGTCAGGACCAAAAGCTTTGTGTGGGTTTAACTCTAATTAGAGACAGTCTCTGACAGATTACCTGCTTATCTGGAAAAGGGTTGGGTTTCCTTGCGGGCTCACTGCCGAGTGCATCGACCCGTGCATAGAAGACATTCAAAGTGTCAGGGAGGGAGACATCACTGTCATAGAGAGAAGCTACCAGTTTGTAGTCTGTGATGACCTGATTGCCCTTCCACATACACGGAGCATCACTGATTTTCTTAAAGTGCTCTTGAATATTTTGAACATATGCATACTTTGCTTTCTTGATTGACATTGCCAGGTTAGCTCATGCAGTTTTAAGGGTAGCCTTGTCTCCAGATCTGAAGGCAGCATCCCAGGTTTTCAGCATTTTCCAGACCTCTGCAGTAATCCAGGGTTACTTATTGTTTTGGAGTCTGTAAACATCCTTGGTATTTGGTTTGCTTTCGCAATATGTTTTGGCTCATTGTCCATCTGTACTGTGAAGCTGTGTTCTATCTGTTTTGCAGCATTTGGCTGAATTTGAGCAGATAGTATATCCCTTTGTACTTTATTATTCATCCTGCTACTTCTGCCAGCAGTCATATCATCAATGAACACTAGTGACTGACCTCTATTTGCAGCCATGCCCGATTATATCATAAAACTACCTCCACCATATTTCACAGATGATGATGTGGTATTCATCGGATCAGGAGCCATTTCTTTTCTTCCCCATAGTTAATAAAATAATGAGGAAACTGATACCACCTGGCTATGGAGCAGCTTGCCAGTCAAATGTTCATATATTTTTGAGCCCCTGGAAATGGACGTCTATGCAGAAAAATGGCTATCATTCCTTAACGGCTCATACGATATTTTTAGTTAAACCCCTTAAGTTAAACCTGAAAGCCTTCACTTCAATTACATAATAATTGCTTAATTTCAAATCCATTGTGGTGGCATACAGAGCCAAAATTATGAAAATTGTGTCATTGTCCAAATACTTATGGACCTGACTGTATGTTGTTTTTCATTTAGTTCTTATTTAATTGAGCCTTTCACTGAATACAGACCAAGGGTGTTTGCATAAATGTGTATATATATGTAGTGGCCACAGGGCATCCAGATTCTCACTGTTATTTTATTTAAGGGACATCAGGAACGCTCACACAGAGGTAAGTATCACAGCTGTTAAATTACAGAAATGAGATCAAATGTATTGAATAAGCAGTAAGTGCAAAACAATTAAACACATACGCAAAAGTCCACCCAAATAAACCTCAATGGCGATAAATGATTTACTAAGCACAGCTACAAATAAGCCCTCAAGCTGACAACCCAGTAAATGATGAATGGTAAACACTCCAGTCCAAAACAACAGTTCACTACCAGAATGCATGTAAAGATGTTAAATGAACTAAAAAAATGTAAACTAAAAGTGAAAATGTGGCTTTTGAAAAGGTTTGGGCAGCCTTTCACTTGGTCAGAAATTGTATGGTCATTAGTCTGGTCTAGCTTAGCTTGTTATGTGGTCAAAAACTGCCATTAGGAATTCTCAGGTTATGATGATTCCAGAGCCTAATAAATTGTCTGACTCGTGAAACATGGTGCAACACACAACCATGGGATTCTTCTAAGCAATTGATAGAGAATTTGAAAATTTAAGCTAGTTGATGACTACAAAGCAGGAGAAAGGTCATAAAAAAAGATATGAAATCACTTCCAGCTATCAATTTCTATAATCTGAAATGTTATGAAGAAATGGTAGTAGGGGATGGTAGGGGAACTGTGGAGGTCAATATAAGATCTGGATGATCAAGAAAACTGACAGCTAGAACAGCTTGTATACTGTTCAGGAAGGCAAAGCAAAAACCCCTTATGACTGCTGAGAACCTGCAGGCAGATTTAGTTCAAAAAAGAATTGTGGTATACTATGCAGTGACACTTAAAACACCAAGATTTTCATGGAAGAGTCATCAGAAGGAAGGCATTTAGGAACCAAGTGTTGTGGATAGGTGAACTTAAAATCGAATTCTTTGCCCATAATGACAAAAGATTTGTTTTGAAGAAGCATTTTAAGAAAAGAACATCTTGCCAACCATTAGTGTGGTAGCTGATGGCATAGGAAATAATGAGTGAGTACAGGAAAGCATTAAATATTAACAAATCTTTAAGGAAAATGTCAGATAGTCACGAAACTGAAGCTGAAAAAAGGATAGTTTCCAAAAGATAATAATCCAGAATACACTTTGAAATCTATGAAATACCTCAACAAACACAAAAAAAAAATTTGATTGACCCTCACAGTGCCCACACTTGAACATCATTGAATATCTATGGGTAAATTTTAAGTATGTTCTGCATGCAGGACAGCCTAAGAATATATCACAGTTGGAAGCGATCTGCAAGGAAGAATGGGAAACATTTTCCAAAATTAGAATTTAAAGCCTCATAGTTAACCACAAAAAATGTAAAATTTACTGTACATTAACATTTTTGGAAAATTATAGTTTTTAAGGTTGCTGTCAAAGTTGTTTTTTTTTTTTTTTTTTTTTTTATTATCATTAATAGGTAAATTGGCCAGAGGTGTACAAACCTTTGCATGAAACTTTAAATCCAGCTATGCCACATTGCTTCATTAGGGACAGATAAAGAATTTCATTAATAAATGCTTTGGACAGGATGCAGTATTTTTAGAATCTAATGAATTTGTACAAAACAATAGTGCAAGTTGAACTTACTAAATTATCATTCTTCAGCAGTAAATTTATAGTATGAGTAAATAAGATATTGCCAGTAACTTGTTCAAGTTGTGCTGGTAGAGCTGGGTAACACTGTAGTGTTTAGTGTTAGTAGAAATAGACAGCATTACTTGGAATAGAATTATTTTTTTATTGGCAGAATGCATTTTTTTCAGATTCAGGTCTGTGCAAAAAAAAAAAAAAAAAGTATTTCATAAACATTACCCATAGGGGTCACCCAGGTGCAATGGTATACTCAACATAAGAAATTATTTTTGTATGGATGATGCTTTCAGGCTGTTAGGCATATCTAAATACCCTATCCTACTAATAGTGGAATGAAACGTCATTATTTGAAAACACTTAATTTGGTGAAATATTTTTGTTTTTCTTTTTTTATTTCATGATTTAATAGTCATCATTGCAGTTGAGTCTTGTGGAAAGAGTAGTATTAAAACATTTTAACTTTTTGCCATTTCTAATTGACAGGTTAATTTGTGCAATTTATTTCAGCATGATTTTGGCAGGTAAATATAATTAGGAATTCAGAAGTGTGTTTAGTCAGTGAAAGTGATATTACTTCATTTGTTTAATTACTTGAAAAGCTGAGATGGTGTATTTTTTTTTTAATATATATTTTCACTAGATTTTCTTTACCTTTAGGATAAACATTGGCTCATTAGACAGGCTAAGTCTCCAATGACCAACACCTCTATTCAGTTTCTAGATGATGCATTTAGAAAAAGGTATGTATTTAAATTGGATATTACACTAAAGGTAAATTGAGCTTGTGTGGTGGTGTTTTCTTTCTTATTCTTTTTAATATTTGTCCATTTCACAGCTTTACTGCTTAAATCATGATATGTCTTGAGCAAAATGTAATTTGTGAAAGTGATTCATATCCTTTAATTGGTGCTAAATGATAGCAAGATTTTCCCATTGATGACTTAACAGGAAATGTTGCCGTTAAAATGTGGTGCTATACCAGCAATATGCAGCTTTAAAAATAAATAAAAATCTCTAGTTATCACAAGAAAAACTAGATATTTTTAACACTGAAAAATTTTTTTAAAAGACATCATCTTTTCTTAGTCAGAGTTGTATGGTGAACAGATGCTAAATTGGTAGCAATAATTCCAGCATTTAATTAATGTTTTGTTTTTTGTATGTAATAATAATCTGTAATAAGGTAAACAATTAAATTGTATACACTATTAAGGTAGACAGAGTGGTCTGGTGTGCTATAAACATACAATCAGCTGAGTTATGAGCATTCAGTCTCCCATAACCACAGCCTATTAGTAGCACTATTCAAGCTGAGCCCCCTGGTGCCATAGTGATTCTGGTTTTGTTTATGATTTTAATGCATGCTGACTTGATATGAACAAATGTATAATTGTGTTTCTGTATGTATATATTGTATTTCTTGTGAAGTATAAATAGTACTGTATAAGCATAACAGATTTGTCAGTTATAAATAATATATTTAGGTTTAATACCAAGACTGCATTTTGTCCCACAACACCTAAATGTTTAAGAAACTCTATGTGACACATTAGGAGTTTGTTTTAGCAATGTTCTAAATTAAATGAGCAAGATAACCGTTCCATGTGTAACGTTGAATACAGTGAGGTTAGGTATTTCTAAAATCTTCATTTAATACCACAGCACTTCACTGGCATTTGTGAGCAAACGTATAATCGGATGTATTTAAATTTAAGTGGCAAAATAATATCACATAATGAATTTTTCCAGTATTGTAGTATTGAGCAAATATAATTATGCTAGTTTGACAATTCTGAAACCGATCATTTGGCATATTTATGACGAAATTGACAATTTGTGTGTGTGTGGTGTGTTTTTTTTTTTTCTTTCTTGTATATCTTCTTCATTCTTCTACAATGGTCCTATGTTTTTCTGGCTTATTTTAGCAAATTCCCCATATAACACAGATGATTCAAATTGAGCATCTTTCTTTGAGGCCTTAAATTTCAGTATGTTAAGTACTAATGGGCTTTCACCTTTTAAGATGCACCACTTTACAGTAAGAGATCAAAAGACTACATAATTATAACCATACTGCAAGATGTACCTTAGATTTGAAAAAGCCTATTAATTAACCTAAATAAATCACCACGAGTGAGGGTGTGAGACACACATACTGTACATGAATGAATTGTGCTTATAAAGAGAGAAAGAAATGCAGTAAATGGGGCAAATACTGTACATGAAAGAGAGAAAGATGGGTAATGTGAGTAAGCATCAAAGAGAGAGACAGATGAAGCAAGCTCATTATAAGACCGGAGGCAAATGAGTAAGCAGTACAGTAGTGAAAGTTTTATGAGATGCCACTCAACACGCATTCTTTTTACAGCTGTGTTTTGATTTTTTGACATGATGACAGATAAATGTAAATGCAAAATACTTGGTTATACTGAATATTTGTTTCAACAATTTCAAACTGTTTTATGCAACAATCCAGCAGCCTGGGCTCAAGTATCTGACATCACCGTAAAGTAGTGGTTCTTAAACTTTTTTTTTCTCTTGACCCAATTTTGCCTTTTTTGTGTCATCGAGAGCTAGAATTGTGTACTGCCATCATCCTGGGATGTTCCTTGAAGAATCACCCCAGAGCAAGGGGATCTCCCTTGGAGAACTGCCAACGTAGATGAAAGCACAGTAAATGGTGTTTGCTTTAACTGACGGCAACAACCTGTTGTAAGACATTCTGCAAACTGTGTGAGACCTTTTCCCATTGCGTACAATTGTGAATCACGACTCTATGTGACCCAAACTCTGGAAACGCATGACCCAAAATAGGTTGTCACCCATAGTTTAAGAACCTATGCAGTGGACCATTTAAAAGCAGGCATTTTATCCCTTATATCTTGCTAATTTAAAAACAAGTGACATAATATTCCAGGTGCATTCAATGACTTAGCTGATTTGAAAGTTGGAACAGGTTACATTTTTTTATTTACATCATCAAAAAGTCGGTTATCACTTTTTTTAATGTGTGTGTGTGTGTGTGTGTGTGTGTGTATATATATATATATATATATATATATATATATATATATATATATATATATATATATATATATATATATATATATATATAATAATACACACACACAATTTTGGCACCCCTGGAATTTTCCCAGAAAATGCACCATTTCTCCCAGAAAATTGTTGTAATTACAAATGTTTTGGTATACACATGTTTATTTCCTTTATGTGCATTGGAACAACACAAAAAAACAGAGAAAAAAAGCCAACTCTGACATCATTTCACACAAAATTCAAAAACCGGGCTGGACAAAATTATTGGCACCCTAAACTTAATATTTGGTTGCACGCCCTTTGGAAAAAATAACTGAAATCAAGCGCTTCCTATAACCATCAACAAGCTTTTTACACCTCTCAACTGGAATTTACGACTACTCTTCTTTTGCAAACTGCTCAAGGTCTCTCAGATTTGAAGGGCGCCTTCTCCCAACAGCAATTTTGAGATCTCTCCATAAGTGTTCAATCGGATTTAGATCCGGACTCATTGCTGGCCACTTCAGAACTCTCCAGCGCTTTGTATTCAACCATTTCTGGGTGCTTTTAGAGGTATGTTTGGGGTCATTGTCCTGCTGGAACACCCATGACCTCTGACGCAGACCCAGCTTTCTGACACTGGGCCCTACATTGCGCCCCAATATCTTTTGGTAGTCTTCAGATTTCAGGATGCCTTGCACACAGTCAAGGCATCCAGTGCCAGATGCAGCAAAACATCCCCAAAACATCTTAGAACCTCCACCATGTTTGACTGTAGGTACTGTGTTCTCTTCTTCGTAGGCCTCATTCCATTTTCTGTTAACAGTAGAATGATGAGCTTTACCAAAAAGCTCTACCTTGGTCTCATCTGTCCACAAGACATTCGCCCAGAAGGATTTTGGCTTCCTCAAGTACATTTTGGCAAACTCCAGTCTGGCTTTTTTATGTTTCTGTGTCAGCAGTGGGGTCCTCCTGGCTCTCCTGCCATAGCTTTTCATTTCGTTCAGATGTCAATGGATAGTTCGAGCTGATACTATTGCACCCTGAGTCTGCAGAACAGCTTGAATATATTTTGAAGTTGATTGGGGCTGTTTTTCCACCATTTGGACTATCCTTTGTTGCAGTCTTTTATCAGTTTTTCTCTTCTGTCCACGTCCAGGGAGATTAGCTACAGTGCCATGTGTTGTGAACTTCTTGATTATGTTGCACACAGTGGACAAAGGAACATGAAGATCTCTGGAGATGGACTTGTAGGCTTGAGATTGTTGATATTTTTCCACAATTTTTGTTCTCAAGTCCTCAGACAATTCTCTGCTCATCTTTCGGTTCTCCATGCTTAGTGTGGCACACTCAGACTCAGAGTCAACTTTTCTCCATTTTAACTGGCTTCAGGTGTGATTGCTATATTGCCAGCACCTGTTTCTTGCCACAGGTGAGTTCAAATGAGCATCATATGCTTGAAATAAAACGATTTACCCACAATGTTGAAAAGGTGTCAATAACTTTGTCTGCCCCATTTTTGGAGTTCTGTGTGACATGATGTCAGATTTGGCTTTTTTCTGTTTTTTTGTGTTGTTCCAATGCACATAAAAGAAATAAACGTGTGTATATACAAAAACATTTGTAATTGCAACAATTTTGTGGGAGAAATGGTGCATTTTCTGGAAAAAATCCAGGGGTGCAGATACATTCGGCCATGACTGTGTGTGTGTATTTTTATATATATTATAAATATATATATTCGTATAGTT
The DNA here is from genome assembly GCF_900747795.2 of Erpetoichthys calabaricus. Taxonomy (NCBI): domain Eukaryota; kingdom Metazoa; phylum Chordata; class Cladistia; order Polypteriformes; family Polypteridae; genus Erpetoichthys; species Erpetoichthys calabaricus. The sequence continues at coordinate 157,997,455 of NC_041394.2, read as the reverse complement.
TAAAAAAAAAAAAAAAAAAAAAATTGCCTAAATTGTGTTTGGTGGCTCAATAGACTGCAGTTTACAATTCAAGTGATGAAAAAAGGTATCAATGTTTTTTGCTGATGGTTGTGGAGGGTGTATGACTAATTGTAGTTCAAATTTCTTAAACATTTTTGAAGTAAGTGCTCAATGGAGAGTTAAAATCTCTTTCGAGGTCTCAAAGTTGTTGGCTGCTTTGCACCACAATGGAGAGTAGTTTTGGAGTTTTGACGATAAAGTACAGTAGTACTGTAGCCATGAGGTTGTTTTTAGTGCAGCATAAATACTGAGTTGATATTCGTTCCCTAAAGAGCAACAGTTATATAATTCCTTTCACCTTACAATCATTTGTAGAGAAGTGACTTTATTTTATTTTTTATTCTTTTAACTTCTTTCGATAACTTGCCTCAAACAACTGAAGCAGTATGGTGCATGTACATTCACAGCCCTACGAAGACAGGAAACAATGCTAGTTCATGGCTACGAAGTGCCTGACAGGACCATGATCTGTATTTCATTGTAATTTTGATTTTCATAACAATTTTCTGCTTGACCTTTCAAAATTTTCTGAAAATGGAGAAATGTTTGTGGGTGAAAGTGAATAGAAGAGTTTTACAAAATTGAAACCAGGTTGTAAATGTTTTATTGAATTTCCCACCAAAACAGAGAAAATTTTGATCACTGTATATGGTAAATTCATTTTGCAGGCTATATTTGTTTTTAAAAAAGTAAACGGATGTCAATGCAAACACGAGTAAACGTTTTCGGTTTATTAAAAGTTTTGAATTTATTACTCTGTGGTAAGCCTAAGATATCCTGCATAAAAGTCTACAAATTAGTATTTTCATTTTAGGTGGCAGACACTGCTATCAGTGGATGATCTTGTGGAGAAATTAATAACAAAACTGTCCATCAGAGGAGAACTGCAAAACACCTATATATTCTTTACATCTGACAATGGATATCATGCAGGTATATACAGGATATGGATTAAAATTTATCTTTGGGTCTTAGTTTAAATATTACCCCTAATGTGTTTTTCTTTCCAATACAGTACATAAACCTACGTAGTATAACAAATGCAAAGTTGTGTTTGTCACCTATAACAGAGTAATACTGCCACATAAAATTACTATAAAAAAAGCTTTAAGATGCTTTTTGCCTTCAGTTTTAGTCCTTGTATAGTGAAGTTGAATCAGTTTTTGTTTTAATTTACTTTCAAAAATATAAACTTTCTGGAGCCAAATTATTTTAAAATAAGGGTTCTAGCTTTCTCATACACGCCCCCCACTGACCCATTTTTGAAAAGTTTGTGAGTTGGTGCATGTTTCCGGTAAACTGTTTAATGCTTCTTAAACTTATTCTGCATAACAAATAGTAACTACCATGAATCTTCTCACAAGTTTCACGCTCAGTTAAATTTCCATTGTAGTTTTAATTGATGTTGTAAAAACCAAGCCCCTTAAGGACCTTATATATGAGTCTTAATTACAGAAAAGTCATGTTTCATGTAGTACAGTTAGATTGTAACAGAGCACAGACTGCAAAAAAATCCATATATTTTTTGTTTTTCAGTGTAGTAATCGTTTGAAATGATAATTCTCAATTTTGGCTTGGACCAAATGTAGATATCATTCCTTTACCTGCATTAACAATACTGAATTCCTATCCTGTACAAAAACCTCTTTCAGATGCTAAACAAGCTATGCTGTAATCTAATTCCAACTGTACAAATATCTATGGATATTTTTTACACTACCTAAAAAACAAACCTGTAAGACCCTTTAGATCTCACTTTAATAAAGTCTTCAAAGACTTCAGAAAGAACAAATAAATTTTGAATTTATGTTTAGTAATTTTTGGAACTTCAGAGATATTTTTTCCTACTAATGTTAACCTTCATGTGCTCTTACTCGCTTCTTACTCTGGACCCACTCTACTGTACAGTACATCTAGTCTATTATATTTTATTTTGGTGTAAAGCCAAAGCATTTGCTAATTTCACTCCATATTTTGCTTTGGCTTATTTTGTAATTGAATTTTCTTGTATTCTGTACTGAATGTTGAAGAGATCCATGTCTCCCCTCAAAAATAATCAAATATAATCATTGAATACTGCTGTATTCTGTGGTTGCAATTAAAAAAAAAATGCAGAAAATTGATTTTTCAGAAATGCAGAAGTTTTGTTCAAGGCCTAAACAGCAAACAGGGCACTGTTTGGGAACATTTCAGGTGCCCATATAAAGATGTAGAAGTATATCTATAGTATCCTTTTCTCCTTGGCTCTATATTCAAATCGGAGAGGGTCCACTAATGACAGAATGTCAATTACAAGTGCTGTCCCAGTAACTTTCTAAGTGGATTTCATATCATGTTAAGTTATTCAGGAATTTTGGGAGTGTATTTTTATGCCTGGAATGACAGCTGTAGTAAATTCAGAGTTGCAATGGGCAGTGGTATATTGACCTTGGTTGTCCATACAGGTATCAACTTATTCTGTCTGATCCAGAGATTTTTTTAACACTATAATTTGTTGGAGACACTTTTGTGCCATCATCTTGGTGAAAAAAGGCTGACTTACAGTATCTCGTGCCCTGAGTTTAGTCTTTGCTCCATAACCTCTGAAGTAAAATCACATGTGTTAAACATAGATAAAATTAATTGAACTTTTGAGCCTTCTGACAATCAGTTCTAACCCACTCCTGTCCTTCTCAATTACTTCTTTTACTTTGAATGCCAGCTGTTATTTTCATTCCATTATTAATATGTACATAAGTTTTAGACGTATGTAAAAAATATATATGTAAAGTGAAGATGCTTTCAAAAATATTTGAAGTTTCTGAATATCAACAAAATACTGAAGAGGAAAAAGACTAAATCAAATCAATATTTCAAGTCACCAGTATATGCTTTTAAAACTACACTGATTCCCTCAGGTAATTTGTTGCACAACTTTAAGAAAATTAGCAGGGTGTTTGATCCAAGTGCCTTGGAGATCTTATCATAGTACTTCTGTAGACTTTGGCTGTCTTGCTTGCTTGTCTGTTCAAGTAATCCCTGTTTGGCTTGATAATGATGAGATCATGGCTTTGTGGGGGCATACCATATGTTGTGGAACTCCTTGTTCTTATTTTTGCCAAAGATGGTTCTTTATGACCTGGACTGTGTTTTTAGGGTTATTCTCCTACTGGCAGTGGTGTCCCATAGATCGATAAACTAATTTATTTAATAATTCCTGAACACAGCTCTTAATTATGCAACATATTCATATTCTGCTTTTCATAGTATTTTCTGTTGTGTTATTTTTATATTTGACATCTGAAGATTCATTTGAGTAAAAAGGACTTTATCATGTCTGTTTTTGAACCTTCAGCTCTCTCTCTCCCTCCTCCAAAATGACTCTAAATTTTGCTGTGCATTGTGTTACCATTAAAATAACAAAGTGGATGAATAGATAAATAGACTGGGTACATTTATTTTCTATAAATAGAAATTCAGTCATTTCCATCAGCAAAGTTGGAAAATATAGATTATAATTAGAGTTACAGACAAACTTGTAATTGTTACGCATGCAAATTATGATAAAACCATCATAAGCTAACAGTTGGCAAGATCCTAAAAACATTACAGCATTGAAAATATATTTCTGTTTTGCTGTTTTGTTTTCATGTTTGGTCAGTTTGACCTTACAGAATAAGATAATTCTGTATCTGTTTTGAAATTTAGAGTATTTCTGCCTTCAGAGCTGCTTGTGTTAGATTTTCTATAGCACTGCAGACTTGGTAGTTTTTCTTTTTTGCCATGAGTAATACAGTCCTTAAGTTCCTGACCACTTCCTCTCGATGAAAAGCAATGCCCAGATTACTTTTTTTTTACCTCATCTACCTATTATTTCCTTCAAAGGACCTCCACCATGGGCATTCTCTTTGAAGTGTGAACTGGTGTTCAGAAGTACTCTTGGTACTTGATCAAGTCGGCTTTCTTTGAGAAGACAAAGCAGACCTTTTGTCTGTCTTACATTTACTTGAAAATTATACTCTTGGGACCACCTTTCACCCTCTGACATGAAGTAATTTTCAGTTTTAGAGGTGAAATCGGTGCAGTATGATGAGTGATGAATACAGTGGTGTGAAAAACTATTTGCCCCCTTCCTGATTTCTTATTCTTTTGCATGTTTGTCACACGAAATGTTTCTGATCATCAAACACATTTAACCATTAGTCAAATATAACACAAGTAAACACAAAATGCAGTTTTTAAATGATGGTGTTTATTATTTAGGGAGAAAAAAAATCCAAACCTACATGGCCCTGTGTGAAAAAGTAATTGCCCCCTTGTTAAAAAATAACCTAACTGTGGTGTATCACACCTGAGTTCAATTTCCGTAGCCACCCCCAGGCCTGATTACTGCCACACCTGTTTCAATCAAGAAATCACTTAAATAGGAGCTGCCTGACACAGAGAAGTAGACCAAAAGCACCTCAAAAGCTAGACATCATGCCAAGATCCAAAGAAATTCAGGAACAAATGAGAACAGAAGTAATTGAGATCTATCAGTCTGGTAAAGGTTATAAAGCCATTTCTAAAGCTTTGGGACTCCAGCGAACCACAGTGAGAGCCATTATCCACAAATGGCAAAAACATGGAACAGTGGTGAACCTTCCCAGGAGTGGCCGGCCGACCAAAATTACCCCAAGAGCGCAGAGACGACTCATCCGAGAGGTCACAAAAGACCCCAGGACAACGTCTAAAGAACTGCAGGCCTCACTTGCCTCAATTAAGGTCAGTGTTCATGACTCCACCATAAGAAAGAGACTGGGCAAAAACGGCCTGCATGGCAGATTTCCAAGATGCAAACCACTGTTAAGCAAAAAGAACATTAGGGCTCGTCTCAATTTTGCTAAGAAACATCTCAATGATTGCCAAGACTTTTGGGAAAATACCTTGTGGACTGATGAGTCAAAAGTTGAACTTTTTGGAAGGCAAATGTCCCGTTACATCTGGCGTAAAAGGAACACAGCATTTCAGAAAAAGAACATCATACCAACAGTAAAATATGGTGGTGGTAGTGTGATGGTCTGGGGTTGTTTTGCTGCTTCAGGACCTGGAAGGCTTGCTGTGATAGATGGAACCATGAATTCTACTGTCTACCAAAAAATCCTGAAGGAGAATGTCCGGCCATCTGTTCGTCAACTCAAGCTGAAGCAATCTTGGGTGCTGCAGCAGGACAATGTCCCAAAACACACCAGCAAATCCACCTCTGAATGGCTGAAGAAAAACAAAATGAAGACTTTGGAGTGGCCTAGTCAAAGTCCTGACCAGAATCCAATTGAGATGCTATGGCATGACCTTAAAAAGGCAGTTCATGCTAGAAAACCATCAAATAAAGCTGAATTACAACAATTTTGCAAAGATGAGTGGGCCAAAATTCCTCCAGAGCGCTGTAAAAGACTCATTGCAAGTTATCGCAAACGCTTGATTGCAGTTATTGCTGCTAAGGGTGGCCCAACCAGTTATTAGGTTCAGGGGGGCAATTACTTTTTCACACAGGGCCATGTAGGTTTGGATTTTTTTTTCTCCCTAAATAATAAAAAACACCATTTACAAACTGCATTTTGTGTTTACTTGTGTTATATTTGACTAATGGTTAAATGTGTTTGATGATCAGAAACATTTTGTGTGACAAACATGGAAAAGAATAAGAAATCAGGAAGGGGGCAAATAGTTTTTCACACCACTGTATGTATGTAAAGTACAGAAAGTCCTTGGATTTGTTTGGGGCACTTTTAAGTGATTTCAATACACAAGGTGTATAATTGTTTGGACAGGTCTGCTGCCATTCAAATTTTGTTTTTCTAAGCCATCGATTAATTTTAATGCCACTGGTCAGTAATAATTTAATTTTTCCAAGTCTCTTTTTGAAATGGGTTGGATTTTAAAACATTCCATAATTTCTATGCAGTATTTTCTTGAAGAAAACACATTAAATGTTGGCAAATAGTTGGTCGGAGTGCAAGGTCAGCCATTGTACAGTGCTGCTGGAGCAATTGCAGGTTAAGGGCCTTGCTCACAGGCCCAGCAGAGTAGGATCTCTTTTGGCAGTAATGAGGATTTTAACTGGCGACCTTCTGGATACCAGCACAGATCCTTAGCCTCAGGGCCACCACTCTGCCCCAATGATGGGTGACCTGTAAGGAGAAGAATTGAATGATCAAATATTTTTGTTCATCTTCCAAGAGTTTCTTTTCCCCCTAGGTGAAACTGTATGTTAAGAAACCCAAAATCAGTGTACACTGTCCTTCTATTGCCTCTTAACCATGCTAGTTTTTCATAGATAGGTACAGATTATATCCAAAGAAATTTGTGTTTACTTGAGATCTCCCATAACAGCAGCTAAATTACTCCGTGGGCATTTTCATTTAGGATAGATGAAGCGTTCAGTCATGACATGCAGGGCATCAAGCACATGTCTGACCACATGTTTTTTCCGGCTGAAGTACACTTAATGTTTTAAAGATGTCTCCTCACTTTATTTTTGACCCTTTGATATAGATCAGGCATTTCCTTTTACAAACATTTTCTGCCAGGGATTGTTGTTTGTTAAATAGATTCAATGTTTTTCTGAAGCTTCATTTCCTCAACCATGCTGATTGGCAACATTTCTTTGGCCTAAATATATCTGTTTGAATCTATTTCATCTTTGTGTTACTTTTGTTTGTATTTAACTTCATCAGATAATCTTGGTGTATTGATGTTTGTGTGAAGCTCTGGTTCTGAGGTATTTGAATACATAAATTGTATCTTTCTGAATACTAGAGTTGTATTATGTCTTTTAGAAATATTTTTCAGGCACAAAAGACAAATTACTTTGACAGTGCTGACAAGTTTTGAACTTGGCATCTGTCTCAAACCCAAAATGAGCCCATATAAGTGTGGTAGTGATTTATTTTTTAAACTGTTTTTCGCAAGGCTACGAACAATTGGCAAGCAAGCAAATCAAGATAAAGCTGATCAAGCAAGCTGCCTTGGCTTGCCAGCAGTGTACAGCTTTGTACTGTTTAATATTAAGTTTCCATGATGGAAAAATGTACGTCTCTTTTTTTCTTCGTTTTTCTCATACTTAGTCATTAAACATAAATGAAAGCATTAATTAGTATGACCAGTTTTAATTTTTAGACTGTCTGGGTGGCCTTCAAGCACCCATCCTGCTGCCTAATGGAATTTGGATGTTATAGAGCACGGGTGTCGAACTACGGTCCTGGTGGGCCGCAGTGGCTGCAGGTTTTCATTCTATCCTCCTTCTTCATTAGTGACCAGTTTTTTCTGCTAATTAACTTCTTTTGCCTTAGTTTTAATTAACTTGACTCAGACCCATTAGTTGTTTCTTTTTCCTTAATTAGCAACCAAACAATAATGAGACACAAAACGAGCCGCCACATGACCAGCTCACCTGTGCCCGTCACACAATATCTGAAAATAAAGAAAGGTGAAGGTCTCAGTAAGGTTGGTCTGCTCAGGTCACCAAAACATCTTGATGGTGTTCTTAGAAAAAACAGAAAATCAACAGTTTTGGAAATGTCTGCCGTGGCAGAAAGAGAGCAGCAATAAGCCACGGAATTAAATAACGAGTTTAATTAACAGCAGGAATCTGCTTCTCATTAAGAAACTGATTGGAGTGAAACTGGTTGGAGTCTGAAGCCCCAATTTAGCTGATCATCTGTCTGCTCGTTTCACATCTCATTTCTATTTGGCTGTCATAATAAAGAAAAGAATCAATTCAGATGACTGAATCCTTAAAAACAGGGCTATTAAAATGAAGGGACAAGAAGTTACTTAGCAGTGAAAACTGGTCACTGATTAGGAAAAGGGTTAGAATGAAAACCTGCAGCCACTGTGGCCCTCCAGGCCTGGTGTTCGACACCCCTGTTATAGAGGTACACTCCAGCTGACTCCTCCAGGTAAAAGGGAGGGTGGAGCCAAGTTGCAGCTATCCCCAGAGTTGCATGTATTTTTCAGGAGCACATGGAAAATTGGTTCTTTTATTTCAAGGCTATCATGGACACAAGACTTAATTATTAAAAAGAGGCACTTAATTTTTAATGTTGAGTTTGTATTTAGAAACAAATAGCTGTGAAGGCAACAAATCTATCTGACTATAACAACAGTACAATGGAAACAACGGTGAATTTCTTGACTGTGCTTAAAGTCTTGGTTCTTCAGCTGTACCAGGGTAGCTTAGTGCAGAGAAAATGTCTAAACGTTAGATGGCCCAGTAACTTCCTAAAAGGCAACAAACACTTTTATGTCCAGCCATTGTGATAAACAGACTGTCTGTGAACAGCCAAGAGATCAGTGGTCAATGTGAAGTCACCTTAATCAAACATTTATGTACACAAAGTAGTCAAATAATGATGCATTTTCTTTTTCTGTAACCAGAATTTTTCAGTAGGCTCTTGGTTAGGTCAAAGATTTTATGCCTGACCTTTATCTTCCTTTCTAGTTTGTCTTTGGATATTAACATTTCAGTAGGACCTTGTTATACAGCTAATGTAGTGTATGATAAAATACTTCTGTACTGTATGTGTTGATAATTGCCAGCAAAATCAAACTTTAATTATGTAAATGTAATACTAATTATTGATTATATATTTGCTGCACACTACACAGCACACCTTTTAAAAGGGAAAATCTGCTCTTTCATATTGGAGAGAAACCTGTCTTATTTCATTCATGGCAATAGAATCTCCTCGGCTACAAATACATACATATAAGGTGATGTGCAAGTAATGCATTTGGTTAGTCTACTAAAATATATTTTGTACTGCATTCCAGGACAGTTTTCTTTGCCTATTGACAAGCGACAACTGTATGAGTTTGACATAAGAGTTCCTTTACTTGTTAGAGGCCCAGGGATTAAATCAAATCAAACAAACAAGGTAGGTATATTTGTAGTGTTAAATTATATTTTAATTTCTACATTTATTGTATTTATAGACATTTAATTACTTTTTACAAGTAGATACAATGTTTTGAGCAGACTCATTGAACAAGTACTTTTGTTTCCTCAACTGTCAAAACTGAATCATAGGATAAAGTTGTAATGTACAGTATGTTATTTAGATTTTTGATCAGATTCTCTGTTTTTTCCTACTTGGTTATAACATTTTTAAAAAGGCCTGAAGACCCCTTTATCTTAAGAGTACCAGTATTTATGGCAGGGGTGAGCAAAGTCAGTCCTGGAGGGCCACAGTGGCTGCAGGTTTTTCCTCCAACCCAATTGCTTAATAAGAAGCACTTACTGCTCAAGTAACACTTCTGCTTCATTTTAGTTGTCTCGCTCGTTAAGATTTTGAACCCTTATTGTTTATTTTAGTCTTAAACAGCTGTAGTCTTGGTTTTTAATTGCTTCTTATTAGCAATAAGATGCAAATGACAAAAGAAACCATCATTTCTCCATTTAGCTTGTTTCCATTTACACCTGTGTTTATTTATCATGTACTGTTTGGTTTAATTAACTTGGAAGGAAAGTGAACAGAAACAAGTGAAGCACTGAAAATTACTCGTCTGTTTTAGACTTTAAATCATTTGGATGATATCCTTAGAAAGGAAAAAAAAATATCTAGGATATGAGAATGACTTGACATAGCAGAGTTAATGCACTAGCAAGCCATGAAATTACATAATTGACAAGGATTGGTTTTTAATCAAGCAACTGGGTTGGAACAAAAACCTGCAACCACTATGGCCCTCCAGGACTGACTTTGCCCATCCCTGATTTATGGTATCTCCTGATTGTGTCTTTGTTAGTTGAATTTGTGTATGTCAGCTATTTCATGAATATGTTCTTTTCATTTTGATGTGGCACCTTCAGTCAAGAAGATTTTCCTAGATGTTGGACATAAATTAAGCAGGTGGGAGGAGAATATAAATTGTAGTTAGACCTCTCAGTTTATATCTACATGTTGTATCATATACAGTGGTGTGAAAAACTATTTGCCCCCTTCCTGATTTCTTATTCTTTTGCATGTTTGTCACACAAAATGTTTCTGATCATCAAACACATTTAACCATTAGTCAAATATAACACAAGTAAACACAAAATGCAGTTTGTAAATGGTGGTTTTTATTATTTAGGGAGAAAAAAAAATCCAAACCTACATGGCCCTGTGTGAAAAAGTAATTGCCCCCTGAACCTAATAACTGGTTGGGCCACCCTTAGCAGCAATAACTGCAATCAAGCGTTTGCGATAACTTGCAATGAGTCTTTTACAGCGCTCTGGAGGAATTTTGGCCCACTCATCTTTGCAAAATTGTTGTAATTCAGCTTTATTTGAGGGTTTTCTAGCATGAACCGCCTTTTTAAGGTCATGCCATAGCATCTCAATTGGATTCAGGTCAGGACTTTGACTAGGCCACTCCAAAGTCTTCATTTTGTTTTTCTTCAGCCATTCAGAGGTGGATTTGCTGGTGTGTTTTGGGTCATTGTCCTGTTGCAGCACCCAAGATCGCTTCAGCTTGAGTTGACGAACAGATGGCCGGACATTCTCCTTCAGGATTTTTTGGTAGACAGTAGAATTCATGGTTCCATCTATCACAGCAAGCCTTCCAGGTCCTGAAGCAGCAAAACAACCCCAGACCATCACACTACCACCACCATATTTTACTGTTGGTATGATGTTCTTTTTCTGAAATGCTGTGTTCCTTTTACGCCAGATGTAACGGGACATTTGCCTTCCAAAAAGTTCAACTTTTGACTCATCAGTCCACAAGGTATTTTCCCAAAAGTCTTGGCAATCATTGAGATGTTTCTTAGCAAAATTGAGACGAGCCCTAATGTTCTTTTTGCTTAACAGTGCTTTGCGTCTTGGAAATCTGCCATGCAGGCCGTTTTTGCCCAGTCTCTTTCTTATGGTGGAGTCGTGAACATTGACCTTAATTGAGGCAAGTGAGGCCTGCAGTTCTTTAGACGTTGTCCTGGGGTCTTTTGTGACCTCTCGGATGAGTCGTCTCTGCGCTCTTGGGGTAATTTTGGTCGGCCGGCCACTCCTGGGAAGGTTCACCACTGTTCCATGTTTTTGCCGTTTGTGGATAATGGCTCTCACTGTGGTTCGCTGGAGTCCCAAAGCTTTAGAAATGGTTTTATAACCTTTACCAGACTGATAGATCTCAATTACTTCTGTTCTCATTTGTTCCTGAATTTCTTTGGATCTTGGCATGATGTCTAGCTTTTGAGGTGCTTTTGGTCTACTTCTCTGTGTCAGGCAGCTCCTATTTAAGTGATTTCTTGATTGAAACAGGTGTGGCAGTAATCAGGCCTGGGGGTGGCTACGGAAATTGAACTCAGGTGTGATACACCACAGTTAGGTTATTTTTTAACAAGGGGGCAATTACTTTTTCACACACGGCCATGTAGGTTTGGATTTTTTTTTCTCCCTAAATAATAAACACCATCATTTAAAAACTGCATTTTGTGTTTACTTGTGTTATATTTGACTAATGGTTAAATGTGTTTGATGATCAGAAACATTTTGTGTGACAAACATGCAAAAGAATAAGAAATCAGGAAGGGGGCAAATAGTTTTTCACACCACTGTAAAATAACTTCATTAATAGGCACTTGGCTGGGCAGGTTCGTCTCTGTACAGTTAAAATGGCCAGGGTGAAGGTCTTTAAAATTTCTACTTCATTCAATTTTTGTTTTAGATATCCTCTTCTCTTGGGCTGCTAAACCTGTCTCGTGTGCTATTTTTTGCAATTTGTCAATTTTGTGTTTTGTCTCTGTTTCTATATTAGTTGATGAATTTGCATTTCATATTTTGGAGAATGTAAAAATGTAAATCTTAAAGTATGGTGTATTTTTAGTTTGGTGCCTTTATTTACAGTGGATTGTAAGAATAATTGGTACATGTGATAAAGACAAACTAAAAAATGTATAAACAGTTCTGAAGCTTAGTTATATGTATTCCTCCATAAATATTAAAATTATAGTCTTTTATTCTGATAGTTATTTCAGAACAGTTTTGGCAGCCAGTAGGAATTTTGAGAGTTTCAAAACTCAACCTGATGTGTTTTTTAGAGACATTAGGTGAATAGGATTGACTAGCTATGTTGGATTGAATTATCTATTCTCTTCAAAACTGTTCTTATGTTTATAAATGAGTTAAGCAATTTGCTTTCTCCAAAATGTCAAAATTAGTGGATCCTGTGCATTTTTTGAAAAGTCCAAATGTAAAAGAAAAAAAAATGTTTGTTATACATTAGTATAAATAAGACAAAGAATCGAACAAGGTTGATTTTCACAAATTGGGTAAAAGGTACAAAACACATGAAGTTTAAAAATACCACATACCATTATTCCAGCAAAAATCAAGTGGGTCAGTTAATAGTAGTAGTGGTTTACAGAAAGGGGAAGGAAGAACACCTTGTCAAAGTGAAGCTCACAGAACCATTGGAATACTTTATTATTGACCTCTATGTGTGGGACACTAGGAGGGACATGACTGAATTATAGTTATTGACCACACTTCTTAAATATACAGTTATAGATGTTTGTGATTAGTAGGGATTTCTTCTGTCCCTGCAAGCTACTGATAAATGAACCTTCAGTGTCAGGCTGGCTGCTGCTCTTTATTAGTTGAATTTTTGGTAAGGGCAAAAACTAAAAGTAAACTAATGCTAACAGTAAAAAGGATGTCATAATATATAATCAAACAGTGAAAATCATACAGTATATATAGAGAAAACTACTTAACAGATTTAAATTGGGTTTTTTTTCTATAATTTGCTTAAACATTCGCTCCTGCCATACATAGTTCACTGGCAGGAGCAATTTGTTCGTGTGAATCCGAGGCAGAGGCTGCGGGCCGAGGGGAAAGAAAAGCGTGACGTCAGGAGTGGCGAGCAGGGCGGGGCCCTCCTTACTCCTGCGCCAGCCTCCGTTCGAATCTCTGGCCACGTTTTGGAGCAGGCCCTGCCTCCGCTTAGCTAGCGATACCTGTTTGTTTGATTTTTAAAGTTTGTCCTATTTCACTACTACGCGGACGAAGCCAAGGGGGACGGCTAGTTTAATAATAAAAATCAACTTTGACAGTCTATCTTTTTGTTCTTAATCAATAAACCTTTACTTTAAGCAATTGAATCAGGTCGGTCTACATCATCATCATAAGGCAGTTCAAATGATAAGCCAGTGTAACCAAAATTAGCAGGGGTCGCATAAGTGTTTACCATGATGTTGGTAACATAAAAGCTTGCATAATACAGTTAAAAATTCAGTAGCTCAATAGAATAATGATGAGAAAAGTTATTACAGTAAAGCAAAAAATACTCCTTTTAACCAAGCTGGGCAAAAAGAAATGAAATCACTAAACCAGTCATTATTTAGTCCAGATGTCCAGCAGTGAGCATAAAACTGGGTCAGCTGCATAAAGAATTTAATAGGCCAAGTCAAGTATATTGTGAGTAGTGTCTAGAATGTACGAGCAATATTTCTGTCCTTTCATCTTTGAGGTTCCAGCCTCAGCTGCCAAAAGCATATCCACGGCCATTCAGTTCTGCAGAGTCACAGTTGTTATAGCAAGAGTCTCAGCAGAGAGTTCTTGAAGGGCCTTAGGGATAAGATTAGCCACCAGTTTATTTATGCATGTTCTAGCTGCAGGCCCATAAATGCTGGGCAGAAAAATTGTCCCGTACTTCAGGCCATCACTGGTAGGAGTTTTCTGATGAACTGAGATGGAGGCACTTTTAACCCAAGCATGAGGTGGAACAGGGCTATTTATGAACCGTCGCATCAGGTAGCACATATAAGGCATCCACATGTAAGACTGATGGCCATAGACAAAGTAGGTATTTTTAAGTGCCTCCGGTTGGTTGGTGAGCATAGCAAGAATTTGAACCCCAGAAAAGTCAAACAAGTGTCCAAAACTCGAATATAAAGTTGGCTGCAGTAGATAGATGGTAATTTCCAGAGGGTGTGACTGAACCTCGTATCTGCCTGGGGGGGCTGCCAACCAGGATCCCGAGCTGTTTCGTCATGTGGTGCGTGTGATAATATACTGTACCAGTGCATGTTCTCCCAGCCTGATTGACCTGTCAGTCTATTACCTCCCATCTCCCACTTGTCAAAGCAGCAACAGACTTTAACCATGTCAGAGGCTTTATCTCTGTCAAAGGAGACTTTAACCCTTTTTCCTTTGTTCAGAGGGGACTCTTTAACTCCTCAGTTTCATCCAGACTTTATCTGAACTTGGGCAGGAATTCTTGTCCCCCTCTTATTACTGAGCTTTCTCATTGTCTTCACTTCATCCAGTGACTCACAATAGGCAGGAGTCTGTGGCAGCGTGTTTTCCTCTGAATCCGTGGGATTTGTGTTGACACAAGACAGTTTTCCCTTAATACCTTTCTTTTATACCCCAGAGGACACCATCCCCTTATTTAATTTGCCCTCCATCCTGCAACATACCTTACACATTTTCTCCTTTTCTAACTTGCACTTTTTCTCCATTCCTCTCTTATCAACATACTCATTACTATCTTATCTGCATTACTTTATCTTTTCTTTTGCACCCTCAGGAATTCCAGGTGACACACATTCCCATAAATAGTAGCAAAGAAAATAGAGGTGCATTCTTCTGATCATATTTAGAGAACTTCAGTGTGTGGTTGCATCTTCAGGTTCCTGTTAGATTGTATGCACATGTCGGTTCAACATTTGAAAGGTTTGCTAAACTTCTGAACCCAGTCATTTCCTTTTATGTACAGTAATTTCAGGAATTTGGTGTTTTTTAAGCTGTTCTCAACAGTTAGAAATTGTAGCAATATATCATAAAGTTTGCACAATTCAAAGTTTAAGGTTAAGTTGAAGGTTAATTGACAACAAAAAGAAACCAGATTAAACATCTGCAGCATCATGTACTACTTGAATCCCATGTAAAGTGCTGACTAGATGGAGTCAATAACATGCTTATCTGGTTGTGCATTTGAATCGAAGTATCTAGGACTAGTATAGTACAACATTTTTTTAACCTTGTCTTTGTAATATTTCTGCAATATTTTAATGATTTTATGATTGTAGTCCAATATAATATGATATATATTGTAGTCAAATATTGGCACAAGCAATGATGGTTGCACAAATATTCCTGTGTTCGGTTTTTGCAGAAATTTAAAATGAGCTCCAAGTCTAACCTTTTGACAATTTTACTAAAACAGAAATTTACTTTACGGTGAAGGCTCTTTTCCTCTCAACAATAATGTATACTTTTCTTCCTAAAAATGCTTTATTTGTGAAAGTACTTAAAAATATTTATTTATTCTGTTACATAAATTCATATAAATATGTATATATTCTGTCACAGATGCTTGTTGCAAATATTGATCTTGGGCCAACAATTTTGGACATTGCAGGATATAATGTCAGCAAAACAAAAATGGATGGCATGTCTTTTCTCCCCCTTATGGTATGTTTTGCATTATTTTTTTTTTATTTAGTTTGGTCCTTGTACTGTAGTTCCAGAATAAGTCATCAGTGGTAATTCGTTTGCCACTACCCCACTGTTATGAAGTAAAATAAGGTCTGTACTAAAATTTGGGCCAAAGGGTATTTACAGTAAATATACTTTCTATGGATATGAAGTAATATTAATTAATTTGAGTTAGTATTCAAGTGTTCAGATTATTTTTAAAATGAATCAACTGTACTATTTCAGTTGATGCAACAATTTTATACATGTGCATGTTATGCATCACAAGAGTAAGCAGTGTCATGTGGTGTACATTTAGCAGTGGTTGAACATATTTTTTAAATCATTTATTTTGTCACCTTTAGATACTGATAACTGGTAGTCTTTTCAATTCTTCAAAGTATCGGGGATTAAAATCACTTATACATGTGTTTCTACTAGTGAGACTGCAACAAAATAAGATCTAGAACAGAAAATCACTAGTAATAGTATCTGACTCTTCCTTGGGTGCTCTAAAAGATCATCTAAAAGGTATATTGACATCTTTAAATCTTGGTTCTCAATCCAGAAGACTGTCCAGTACATATCCTGCAACTGACAGAATATAAAAACTACCTTAGCTGGCTTTACTCAATTTGGAGGAGCAGCAGGTCTTATCAAAGCACCCCTGGGAATGCCAAGTGCCTACCTCTGGCACAGAGAATGAGCCAAGTAAGTTGGTGTATTATCCACTTGCTTCCCAATGCTTGTAACCATAGGCAAGAATGGGGATATAAACAGAGTGGTAATTGAAAAGTATTTTGTCCTAGAATTTAGCTCCCCACATTGCCACCAATGCCTGGTACAGTGCAACAATATTCATTCTTCCAATGCTACTTCCCTCACTCATGAAGGACACCTTAATTTACTTATGCTGTACTCTTAGGCCGTGTTTATAATTCACGCGACATGTGCTCCTGCGGACTCTTCTGCTATGCAAGCGGTGTACTGTTCATACTTGTGCTCTTACTTTACATAAATCTGCAAGATTTCACCAAGTGGCAGTGTGAGATATCATCATGGTCAGAAAATGTTTGGCTTCCCTGTGTTATGAATTGCTTGAAACATCCATTAAATTCCAAGGACACCTTGCCACCTTCCAATTTCGGAAAATAATGGATGTTTAATGATTACATCCATCAATCCAGGGATGTGCCAAATGCTAGCTGGAAGGCAGAAACAATCCCTGCATGGGGCATTAGCTCATTGCAATGTGAACACAAGCACACACACACACACCAGTGTCATTTTACCATCACCAAATCCCCAAAACTGCATGTCATGTGGAATCTGAGCACACTGTGGAAACCCACCAGGAAAACATGCAAACTCCAGGCAGGGAATACCAGGAATGTGACTCCTTGTGAGGCAGCAGCACTACCACTCCGCCACTGTGCCGCCCCCATATGTCATTATTAACAGTATTCATTATTTAAATGAAGTTAACGATTTATCTGTAAAATGTAATAGATAGATACTTTATTAATCCCAAGAGGAAATTCACAATATATACATATATACATAGTTTAATGCATTTCATCATGAATGTGATATCAAGTATAAATCTAAGGATTCTAAATGTGCAGACAGCTGGAATATCACACATTTAATATGTTCTGTGTGACACTTGGGTCACGTTAATTTGAGGACGTGCTCAGAGGGTGCATCAAATGAACGCTGGGAATACGTGGCCGCCATGATGCCTGCATGTCTGTGTTCAGAGCATGAAGTATAAACCGGCCCTTAGAGTTGCTGTTCTTCCTCATCTTTTGAGAGCAAACATTCACTTTCTAGGTGAGGATCATAACTTTAGATGTTAATATTTTGATTTTCTTCCTAGATGCATCAGAGCATGATCAGAATGAAACAAAGAGAAAAATGTGTTTAAATGGCAGAAAGCCAAACTGAGTATACTGTAAGGGCCAGTTTATACATCATGGCTGCCACACATTCCCAGTTTTCTTTTGACACGTCCTCTGAGCACGTCATCACAAATTAACACAACGTGTAAGCGAGTTGCTGTACCAGCAAAAATATGGGTGGCGTGTGTGTGCAAGTTTTGATATGTGACGTCCGCATCATTGTTTTATTTTCAACATGTGATGGCAGGCTTGCAGCTCCAACAGGATCAATCTGCCTGCTTCAATGTTTGATGAAAGCAAATCATCAAACTTAAATGCTGACATGCAAATTTCTTTATGATGCTTTTTTCCATCCATTTCTCATATAGGCAATACAGACATCACTTATACCCCCATCATAATGATGCGGCACATTTAAAGGTATGACATGCTGTCTTGACATTCTGTGTCACTGTTGTTATCTTTTTTTGGGCCTTTGCAACAGCATCAGAATGAAGATAATTTTTATTTTTAACATCTTTTGTTCCTTCAAATCACAACTTGACGAAATCGGATGTTTTCTCCCTGTGATGATTTCTTGCACTGACACCTGGTGTAATCCTCCAGATTTACTTAAAGTACACGTGCAAGTATAGACAGTACACTGCTTGCATAGCAGTAGCATTCTCCAGCTCATGCGTTGCATAACATTAAGTATATCCACATCCTGAGCCTTGAATGCACATTGTTACTATGGCCATTAAAAATACAAACGTCATAGGGCATTAGACATACCCTTTGTGGGGACCCACTCTAAATTAATGCCTGAAGTACACACATAGCACACAGCTACAAATTGATCACTGACCTTATAGATACTTTGGTGCTGGTGGTCACAAAAGGGCATGCATTTCTTTTTAAACATGGTATTTATTATGTTACTAATATCTATATTATTAAAGTGATACAACAACTGAGAAATGTGATTTCTAATTGTTTAAATTCTAATAAGGCAGACCTTTCTTCTGTCATACTCCTCCAGCTATTTCTATTATTGCTCATGCAACTATTAAAGTCTTCCAGTAGTACTACATAGTCCGTAGATGGTACTTGGACAATAAGTAAAACCAAATACTTTGAACAGTCATTTGTTACATAGCAAACGTTTTGTCATCGACTCATGAGGCAACTCCAATGTGTAGTAGAGAGCCCAACCCAGTTGAGATGCCTTAGGATTCTAGAGCTGACATTGATCTCTGGGTTGAAGCCGGATTTATACACTCAATGGCCACTTAGGTATTAGTATACTATTGTAGCAACGTGTACTACCTACTTTTGACTTCAGAACAGCCTGAATTCCTGAAGGCATGGATTCGACAACATCCTGTAAACCTTCCTTATGTATTTAGGTCCAAGGTGACTCAACAAGATCTTGCCATTCCTGCAAATTTTGTATTACATATCCATGTTGAGAACCTCGTATTACATCACATCCCAAAGTTATTGAATTAAATTGAGATCTAGGGACTGTGTAGACAGCTGAGGTCACGGTCAAGTTTATGGAACCAGCTTGAGGTGATCCATGCTTTCTGACATGGTGCATTGTACAGCTGGAAATATCCATTTGAAATAAAGAGTAAACTTTGACCATAAAGGGATGCGCATGGATTGCAAGCAGTGTCTAGGAACACTGGCAGTCAGAGGATGATCAAATGATATTGTAGAACCTAATATGTGTCAAGAAAACATTCACCACGCAACTACACTACTAAAACCAGCCTGAACAACTGACACAAGCCATAATGGATCCATGGTTACATACTGTTTTGTTTTTAAACTCTGACCCTACCAATCTTCACTCAGTGTTTTTTTTAGCAGAGATAAGTGGAATCCTGTGTGGTCTTCCACTGCTTTAGCCCATCTGCTGCAAGTTTCTGTGTTGGTTCAGAGATGACTTTCTGTACAATACTGTTGTAAAGATCTGTTATTGGAATAATTCTATAATTTCTGCCTACAGAACTTCCACTTGCTGGATAATTTTTTTTGTTTATTGCCCCTTCTCTTTAAACTCTACAGACTGTAGTGTATGAAATTCCCAGGAGGAAAGCTGTTTCTGAAATACAGTAATCCCTCCTCCATCGCGGGGGTTGCGTTCCAGAGCCACCCGCGAAATAAGAAAATCCGCGAAGTAGAAACCATATGTTTATATGGTTATTTTTATATTGTCATGCTTGGGTCACAGATTTGCGCAGAAACACAGGAGGTTGTAGAGAGACAGGAACGTTATTCAAACACTGCAAACAAACATTTGTCTCTTTTTCAAAAGTTTAAACTGTGCTCCATGACAAGACAGAGATGACAGTTCCATCTCACAATTAAAAGAATGCAAACATATCTTCCTCTTCAAAGGAGTGCTTGTCAGGAGCACAGAATGTCACATAGATAGAGAAAACAATCTCTAGCAAACAAATCAATAGGCTGTTTGCTTTTAAGTATGCGAAGCACCGCCGGCACAAAGCTGTTGAAGGCGGCAGCTCACACCCCCTCCGTCAGGAGCAGACAAAGAGAGAGAGAGAGAGAGAGACAAAGTTTGTTTTTCAATCAAAAATCAATACGTGCCCTTCGAGCTTTTAAGTATGCGAAGCACCTTGCAGCATGTCATTTCAGGATCAGCTGCACAAAAGATAGCAACGTGAAGATAATCTTTCAGCATTTTTAGACGAGCGTCCGTATCGTCTAGGTGTGCGAACAGCCCCCCTGCTCACACCCCCTACGTCAGGATCACAGATAGTCAGCGCAAGAGTGAGAGAAAAGTAAGTTGGGTAGCTTCTCAGCCATCTGCCAATAGCGTCCCTTGTATGAAATCAACTGGGCAAACCAACTGAGGAAGCATGTACCAGAAATTAAAAGACCCATTGTCCGCAGAAATCCGCGAACCAGCAAAAAAATCCGCGATATATATTTAAATATGCTTACATATAAAATCCGTGATGGAGTGAAGCCGCGAAAGGCGAAGCGCGATATAGCGAGGGATCACTGTACTGGAATTACCACATCTACTACCACCAGTTAAACGTGTGTGTGTGTGTGTGTGACTGGTGTTTTTTAAATAACAAGTTTGACCACTGCATTCATGCACTGAAATTCTCCTGCGTGAACAAAAAAGCATTTCCAGACATGACCCCCATTTTTTTGCTTTTCGACATGTGTTGATCCATTTCAATTTAAAAGGCTTTTCATTTTTTTTCCTTTCAATTTGCTAGTTTCTCAAGCAGAAAAGAAACGGAGTGATATTCATTAATTGGTAAAGGATTATGTCAGATGAAAAATAAATGTTCCTTCTACCGAGATAACACAATCTCAAGGTCACTTTTTTATGCATACTGCATTTAAAAGTTCATCGACAGCCTTGATGTCACAATCACCCTTAACAGCTGTGTTTGGTGTACTCCGTGAAGGGCTTAAAGTGGAGAAGGACAAATTGATTGTAATTGCCATTGCCACACTACTAGCACGTAGACTTGTCTTGCTGGAAGAATCCCAGCCCACCTGTTTTAAGTCAGTGGGTAACTGATGTTCTATACTATTTGAAATTGAAAAAAAATCTAATTCTTACTTCGAGGATCTGGTCAAAACATTTTAAAATATATGGCAAGATCTAACTGATACATTTTTTGAATAAACAAGTCAGAGGAAAGGACATTCTCCCTTCTTTGTTTTTTTTAAAGATTTGTTCTTGCTGTTGGCTCTCTTCTCTTTCTCTCAGGCGGGGGTTGAATTCTGGTTTAAGTTTAACTTGATTGTATGTAATGTTATTTTCTTTGTGTTATTAGTTAGACTTGATCATATAAAATATTATTTTCTTCAAATAAAATCATCAATAAAAAAAAGTTCATGGTCACAGACACTGTGCTCATGGTGTTCTAGCGTTGCTGTTATCAGCACTGGGTAGATCTTCAATGCTGCTTTCATTAATAGTTTTTTTTTTTTCTCACTTCAGACTGGCAAACAAGAGAATATGACTTGGAGAACAGATATCTTGGTTGAGTATGAAGGAGAAGGACACAATGTTAGTGATCCTGATTGTCCTGGGCTGGGACCTGGTGTTGCAGTAAGTAATGTAATTATTAATGCTATGGCTATTACCTATAGATTTGGTTCAAAAGTGAACATAATGTAATAGCTTAGACTTTGTTTTTTAAACATAGTAAGTTTTCATTCACATACAGATTTTTCCTAGAACATGACTGTTTGCTCCTAACCTGTTATCTTGGCTTCTCTTAATATTTTTAAGGAGTGTTTCCCAGATTGTGTGTGTGAAGATGCATATAACAACACCTATGCTTGTGTGAGGACAATTGCTATGTCGGCTGACTTGCAGTATTGCGAATTTGATGATGCTGAGGTAAGCGTTATGTAACATATATTGTTTTAAAAGTATTTTAAAATTTAGAGAATTGAATTGTGTTACTTTGGAAGTGGATGTCATGTATCACATTTACATTTTTGTTCTGTAAATTGTCGATGGTGTATAGATGTACAAAATTATCTATTTTCTATCAGGAAATTCAAAAAATATATTAAAGCTGCTATAAAATCCTCCATGCCATAGTTCATTCTGCCTGCATAAAATTATATTTGAAACTAGTGTGATAGAACAATAGACTTGAATATAATTGATCATTTCTGACCCACTTTTCCTAGTCAGTGTTGGGAGTCTATCCCAGTTAAATTGTGGATAAGGAAATATTTTATGTGAAATGGAATAATTCCTATTGTAGTAAACTTATAATTGCAGACAGAAAAGATTTCTGTGTGCACATGATAACTAGAGCAGAGTAAAGTGTGTGCAAAGAAACAATCATATGTGGATGTTTGGTTTATATAAAAAGCAAAACTTGAAGAAAACTGGTTGTTAACCCTACACATAGATCCTTGGTTGAAAAAAAATTTTCTTTATATGGATGCTGTGCTTTAAACAAAGATATTATGTAATGTATCAATAGAATAATCAACTTTTCCGAAAGGTCAATCAATAATGTTTGATTTCTACTAATAGTGTAAGCACTTAATTATATTAAGGTAGTAGTAATATATTATTTTTAAAAGTAATTTAAGTAATTTAAAAGTAATTTAAAAGTAATTTGAAAAGTATTATAAAAATGAAAAGTAAAATATGAAACTTGTGTATATTTCAATAATTAAATAAAGTTAGTTGAATAAAATTGCACATAACTAGAAATATAAAAGCAATACTGAAGTAACCCTCCAATTATGGTTATGGACATACCTATTTTGTTAGCTCCGCCATGGTTCTAAAAGAAATCTCTGATTTTGAAAGAGGATTGAATGTTGGCACACATGTGACCAGTGGTATTTGTAATAAAGACGACTGATCTTGCTCATGTTTATTGAGAAACTGTGTGTTTATTGACATAGATGTTTTAGGTAAATTCACTAAGGCCATCTATGGACAATAGCACAAGTTCTTTTTAACTATGAATCCTGTGAATTGCTTTATATTGTGAGGAAAACAGGCAAGCAGTTCTCAATTATTAAAATTTAAGACCAAAACACTTTTTTCTAAGAACAGTTAAGAAATTCCGTGTAGAATTCTGTTTTCAGGATGAAGTGCATAAACTCTGATTACGGCTGAAAGTTAACATCCGGGATAGGCACATGGTCATATAAATCCTCCTTTGCCTTGTTCTCAACAAGTACACATATCTAACAAACACTGAGGAAGCCTAGAAGTCAGAATGCTTGTTTCTTACAATGGAAAATTCTTGTGGAACTCTTATGTAATGTAAATTTTCCTAGCATGTGCAGTGTGCACTGATTATCTTAATGTTTATTGCTGTAAACAGAGAGCAGATACTTTAATCTGTCCTATTGTACAGCATTGGGGGGGATCTTGCTACATTCCTGCACATTTGTGTGATCTATAGTGCTTTGTGATAGTCCAGCACCCTGTTAAGACCTTTAAAATACTATTTTGTCACTTGCCATTAAAAAGAAGATACTGGATTGGGCTAGTGGAATTGTGCATAATATGAAAACAGTTCTTATTGGAAATTAGTTGTGTAAGCTTAAGTTGGGCACTGGAGTCAGCTGAAACGCTGCTGGCAATCCTCCAACATTACGCTGTATAACGTAGATTTTTTTTTATTTTGTTATGTTCTAACCTTCTATTAAGGAAGATGTAACTAAATCATCAGACATCTCTTGTCTGCTGCTAAATAATATAGTCTGTAGTGTTTTTTCAAATGCCCATCTGCTTATTATGTTTGTTAAATCATGCATCCATGTTTTTTTTTTTAATTTCTTTTTAAACACTTTACACAGTCTTCATGTCTTAATGGGCATAATACATTGCCTTGTTTCCAAAATTCCCTTGTAATCTAAAAATAATTCCCATTGAATTTTTGAAAAAAAGTGTTTTCTTTGCCCCAAAATTTACTCCCAGTTTTCATAAAAATAAGCACACAATCGGCTCTAGTTAGTATTAATTATAAAAACACATTCGAGAGGTATTTTTTCTTCATTATTGACTAAATAATACATCTGTTTACTGGCTCACATTAAGCTTGTTTGTAGCTACTCTATTTTGCAGAATACACTTGAAGAATACTCTGATGGTAAACATATGATAGTTGTTGTTTAAGTGCATAGTAGTTGTGTTTAATAAAAAAAAAAAGTAACAGCAAAGCAATTTTACCATAAAGACAAAAAAAATCAGTACCACACTCTGAGCAAACTTGAAATGAATAGAAGAGATGGATTTGATGGCTCCATTATTGCTGCGTGACTGTTGGTGAGTGCAGCAGTTAGTGAGAAAGAAAAGTGGAAGCACTTCAAAGTTCATTTCTGGTTCATATACATCTTCTACCTCTTGTCTTCCATTCCAGCGGGAGGACAAGAGAGGCACAAAATTGAAAATGAGGGTCCTAATGTGGCAGGAAAAGCAGTAGCAGGTGGGGTAGATGCATTAATGAATGGCAAGATACTGGTCTGCTCAGCTTCTCACACCTTATTTTTGTATAGCTGTCTGTTGAACTCAATAGAAAATGTCACCTTGCTTCTTACACTTTGAAAAGAGGTATTAAGTGAAACCCTTCTTAAATGTGAAAGGTCATGACTCAAATCCTCGTGTATTAGTGGATACCTGTATGTTCTTCTATATCACTGTTATAGGTAAACATATCAGCTGCTTTATACAGTTAGCAACTCATTCTGCATCTATGTCTGCACTTCCCAAATCTGCTTTTTTTTTCTAAATCGACCCATCACCCCCCTCATTCACTAGTTAAGAGTCTTGTCTTCAATTCAACATCTTATTTTTGTGTGGTTACGTTTCATCTACATGCACTGCTCTGATTTACCAAAAGTATTCATGTAACAATATTCTAGCCAAAAATGCAGCCTTTTTTCCCTATTGTGAGCATGCCACTGTGGATTATGTGACACGAATAAGGTGAGATTTTTTTTTTATGGACATTTTTGCATTGTTTGCTGTTGTCCACCAATGGTGTACATAGACAGCATATTTATCTCTATTCTTCGTAAAAATATGAGATTTTTTTGTTGGCTATCACTATAGAATACATGTGTTAAGCAGCATATTAAAAAATCACCTGAAAAGAAGTATTCTTTTAACTTAATATTATATACAGTATATTTCATTGAATTGGTATATTTTTGTGCAGTGGGAAGTAGTACTGTACACATTAAACTTTTTAATTTTTTGCAGGGCATGCCTCATTAATTTTAAAACGAGTCTTCATTAAAATGTGCAATAAAAAAAATAAACGTTTCTGATGCTAGATAGAATTGCAGTGGTCATCCTGTTAATAGAAGGATCCAGAAAGAAAGAACTTCGGGAGGCACTGTGGAGAACTCCCACCTTCAATGCATGCATTCATCCCAGGTTTATCAGTGGAATTCACAGTGTTTAAAACTTGAACACATTCAGCAGGGTGGCACAGGCGGCTCTGCTATCTTTAGGGACTCCACTAAAGCCGCTTTACTAAATTTAATCAACACGTTTTGCTTTTAACCCCTAACTCTTCACCATTAATGTATAAATTAAAAAAAAAAAATCAATCAGTCTGGCATCATTACTATCAGGTAATGTAACACGCTGTCACCTTTGCTGCACCCTGCCCTGAATTTGTCTGTTGCTAAATAACTTGTTTACTGGAGCGGGGGGGCAGTCTTTGAGTGTTTTGGTAAAGAAATGAGGTGTCCATAGGGATCGGGATCCTCCTCTTCCTCTTGTCTGATGATCAAAATGGGATGGATGTGTTTGACGTCACCAGGTGTAACATGAAGTCTGGATGAAGATGTCATTACAATTCATTCAAGCGTGTTTATGCATTTGAACTCTGCAGCTACCATCCAATAGGAACATTTACAAACATATTTAAAAAAAAAAAAGTACTGCATGTATGCAAAAATATGGGTCTAGGTGTGTATGTATTACGTTTTCAGCATACTCTTTTTTCCAGTGATTACATTTTAGTTTATAATTTCAGGTCCATTAAGATGTGCAATTCAGAATTGATCCTCATGTCATAACTGTATGGACAGTTTATATTTGAGGGATGGATTGTGTCCTTTATGCAGAGCACCAATAACATGATTTTTCTGCAACTTGTCTTGTTTTGAGTACTTATAATGCATTCTTTACAGTATACAGTATGATATACATAGTTTCTTGCAAGTCATGAGTTATAAATATCCTCTGAGTACTAACAGCTTTGTACATTGCAGACTATGCCATTCCATATGTGAAAGTTAAAATCTTTTATTAAAAGTTTTAATTAAAAGTAACTCTTCACTATTTAGGTTACATCATGTTCCAGATGAAGTACTGGGTTGAGTGCCCTCTGTATGAAGTAAAATACACACACGTTCTTCCTGTGTTTGTGAAGATTACCTCAAGGGACCACAGTTTCCTTCTGTGTTTTACATGTCAACAGTTTTAATTTTATGTTTTATTAATTGTAGACAACTTCTACACACAAACATGCACATAAACCTACTGTAGGTTAGGCTGTGGCTTATTTTTCAACCTAATTAACATAAGATTAATTTGGAAAGTGGATGTGTGGATAGAGGTTTTTGGAGTAAAGCAAGTTAATTCCCCATTTCAATTTTTTTAATGCCTAACTACTATGCAAACGA
The DNA here is from genome assembly GCF_900747795.2 of Erpetoichthys calabaricus. Taxonomy (NCBI): domain Eukaryota; kingdom Metazoa; phylum Chordata; class Cladistia; order Polypteriformes; family Polypteridae; genus Erpetoichthys; species Erpetoichthys calabaricus. The sequence goes on along the minus strand of NC_041394.2, from coordinate 157,970,910 downwards.
TTTGTTTCCAGCTATTTGTGGAGGTATACAATTTGACTGCTGACCCCTTCCAACTAACTAACATCGCCAAGACAATTGATCAAGAGGTGCTAGAGAAAATGAACCACAGGCTAATGATGTTACAGTCCTGCTCTGGACCTAAATGCCAGTCTCCCGGAGTTTATGATTTTGGGTAAAGTCTTTTACATTCATTAGTTTCATTGTGTTGCAGATAACCTTGTAATTTTTTTCTTCATCTAGTTGTGGACTGTTTGTATTTCCATCCTTTCTTTTGCTTTTGAACTTCACCTCATGTCTATGTACTATACAGTTGCTTTTTTTTCTCATTAATTTGGTTTTACTCTGTTTATATGTACAGCATGTTTTCACCTTCATAATAAAGTATAGTATGTTGTTATACACCTGTACATCTCTCTATTATAAAAGAAAATCTTGAGAAGAGACAAGACTATTGGCAAGAGATTTTTTTTCCAAGTCCCGCAAGATGAGGCTAGTGCCAAGAGATTTTTTCAAGTGCCGCCCTCCTCTCAACTATTTACGGTTAATGGCCCACAGTCCTCTCCCCTCTCATTTGTGTGAATGTTTTTGTCAGACACAGTTCCTGCGCTCTCAGCTCTTATAAATTTTTACGTTTTCCTCACTTTAAGTTCCCAATAAAAGAAGACTTATTATGTTCAAATCTTATTGAAAAATGTAATCTCGAAGGGTTATCAACAGAAGAAATGAGTACACGGGCAATCATAGCACAGAGAAACGATGAAGTCAAATGAATTAACGCGAAAATTGTTGATTGGTTACACGGCAAATTGGTTAAATGCATATCAATAGACTATGCTGAAACAGTTGGTGGTGATGGTGCGGAAGCTGAAAACATCAACTTACAATATCCCATAGAATATCTACAACCGTTAACACCGTCCGGTCTTCCACCGGCCGAATTACTGCTGAAGAAAGGATGTATCATAATGTTGTTGTGTGTAAAATTTAAACAGGCGACCAGAAAGGTAATGTAGTACATCTTCCGCGAATAACATTAGACACCAAAGGAGATGCCATTCGTATTAAAAAATTAATAGTTTCCCATTAGAATAGCTTTTCCTATGACAATTAACAAATCACAGGGACAAACATTCGAAAAAGTCGGTTTATTAATTAGAGAGAAAGAAAAGATATTCACTCATAGGCAGTTATGCATTGCATTGTCACATTGTAACTCCAAACATTGAATCAAAATTCAATGCGATATTGACAAAGTTAATTCCAAATACAGTGGTACCTCGGTATACATCCTTAATCCGTTCCAGATCCTTTGACTTATACCAAACGGGACATATACCAAATTAATTTTTCCCATAAGAAATAAAGGGAAAATGATTAATCCGTTCCCATGAGAAAAAAATCCTATTGTTATTGGCATAGTATACATTGATGGGGTTGTATAAAATAATTTAAACAGTGCTTAATACTAAAATACAGAAATACAAAAGCAATTAGATGAAATAAATTCAAATTTAACCTCACTTTACTTTTTAATAATGTCTTCGTTTTTCACAATCGTAGATACCGTCGTTCTCGGCATACAGTATGCAGCAGCCATGTCCCGGATACGCATGCCACCTTCATACTTTTCAACAATCAACTCAAATTTACGCGAAAAAACACAATCACGTGAAAATTCAGAGTTATAGCGCCAGTTGTTCACTGAATGCTAGCAACTGGCATACTGACGCTCGTGGGCAGCGTAGGATAGCGTGCGGTGTGACGATACAGGTCCGCTCCACGCTCCCATACGTCCTTACGGGGAGTCCTGAACCTGACCGCGTCGGTAATGTCACTGAGATGAGCTGACAAATGAGGACAATTCTCAAGTGAAGCCAGGGGATAGTGCAAAAATGCCAAGTGCTTTTATTTAAAACAAAAATCAGTGTCCAAACAAAGTGCAGTGCATCTGGTTTCAATAAGTAATTATTTAATAAATATCCATAAAAACAAGTGTTCTGTGGGGATAGAAACAACAATAATTAAATCTGATAAAATCCAAGGTTAAAAATGCAGTCTCACTCTTCCCGATCACAGCCCACCTGTGCAGGTGCGACTCGCTCCAACTACCTCATTAACTTCCCCACTGGTTGTGCAATCGCACCCACAGAGAACAACACGGCTATACGGGTTAAAACCTGGCCCTTTTTTTGAAGCCATGGACCCGCTATACCATGTGCGGTGTTCTAGTACGCGAGTCGTATTCCAAACAAAGGTCGTATACCAAGCAAAATTTTTCACGTCCAAACAGGACGTATACCAAGTTAGACTTATTCCAAAGCAGACGTATACTGAGGTACCACTGTATATTGTTTTTACTGAAGTTTTACAGTAAAAGTGTAAGTGTAAAAAGTATTTGTGTGTTAATTTCAAAGCCAAATAGAACGAAAAGGTATAACGCAATGAATACCTCTAACACAGCATGAAATATAACTTTCTTTTAATTTATTACGTTTTACTATTTTTTTTTACTATGGTTAATTGCTCGCTGTAATGTAAAATTGTTATTTTCATGGGAATTGTTACATATGCATAATAGACCTAACTATCTGTTTAAATTGTACATCTGCTTCCCTGTACGTAATGGCATAGCCGCGAAGTGGCTAGCATGTAGCACCCACCCAGAGGTTGGCAAGCGAAGCAAGCAGGTGGCAGAGCCCCCTAGTCTTTATTAAAAATGTCAGCTTTTTTTTCTGTTGTGATCAATTTTGTATTATTTTAAAAGGAAAAAAACTTCTAAGAAATTCAAATATCTAAAGCAGTATAATCCTTATGACCACACTACACCTATATTCAATTCTCCACACACTATCCAATGCAAATCATTAAACCAATGCACAGGGAGAAAAACATGTTGATAATATCAGATAATACAATCTTCTAATGTACAATATTTAAGTGAAACATAAATATAACATGATTAGTATTGATTTAAGTCTTTCTATAACCTTAGGTGGAAAACTGAATAAGTGTGTGTAGATATTGGTGATGTACTCAAAAGTCTAAACAGGATGAATATTAAGTATCTGAAAGGTTTAATGTGTATTTCTGACCATTGTCATTTGAATTTAATTACTACAGTAGCTATAATTTTTAGTTGAATTATATGGAGACTGGTAAAGTTGGCTTAATGCATTGAGAATAAATATGAATAGGTAGCTTACCTGTGTACTAGTTCCTGTGACACTGTGTTATGGGAATATTGCTGTATATTGTAATTAAATATCAGGGCAGTGTTAATGCTTTAGTCGAGTTGAAGAAATGCTTCCTCATGCAACTCCCAAAAAGGAACAAAATGCTGTGTAAGAGCTAGGTGTTGTAAAAGTTTTTTGTTTTTTTGATTATATTATTTTTCTTCTTTACAGATTTAAATTTGATCTTCGGTTGATGTTCAACACTCATGGACATAAGGGGAAGAGGTTCCTGAGACAATTCCTGAAATAGCAGGAAGTCTGAAGCCTTGACTTCCCTTCCTCTCATGTTCTGTTACCTCGTGTTTGAAGGTGTTCCCTCTATTTATCCTGTGTTAATTCCTCTAAGAGGAAAAGAAAACGAGAGAAAGATGCCACCAGTCAGTATGATGCTCCTTTAAGTTCAGGCTGTATGCAGAGAACTTTGTAAATTAGGCTTCAGTTTTAAAGTAATTTCGTTTTTTCAGCTTTTCAAATCTGTAACTGAGTATTTGGTTACTGCCTAACTTGGAAATTCACAATCTGAACTATTTTAAAGAAAATCTGCTGGAAACATTAGGGGAGAAAAAAAAAAAGTCATTTGTGAAGGAACTAATTTGAAACAGCCATACTAATGAATGCTAACATTATTAATTACATTACAGTATCTGTAGGGCATATAGTGCACATACTGCACCAGCATCTAGGAATGTTAAACAAATTCCTTTATAGTAATTTTGAGCACTGGGAAGCACCAACTACTACTTATCCATTCCATGTTCAATCGTATGAAAACTTAGTGTTCTTGAACATGTCCACCTGTTGATTGAGAGGGCCTTCAGTTGACTTTGTGTTATTTGATATCTCTGGTGGTGATATGATGCTATATGATAGCACCCTGACCAGGAATTGAAAGACTGGGTGGAGTACAGTGTCTTTACAGGACAGTGTCTGTTTAAGTTCATGCTATATAAACAGTAAAATTAGTATTTTTTTTCACCTGGTAGTATTCAGAAATACAATATTTATTAACTTGCAATATATGTTTTGTTAGTATTGAACTGATTAGAATATGAAAGAGTGATGCTTTTTCCACTGGAAATTTGAAATGTTTAACTTTTCAAAAATTTTATTTTTTCCTTATTTGGTATTTTTGATATAAAAGCTGACTATCATAACATGTACAGTTTGAAGAGTAGAAAACACAATTTACCTTACTCTTTTTAACAAAAGGCTTAATATGAAATAAAGCTAGATTTGCACATTATAGAGCTCTTGTTTTTAATTATTAAAACTGAAATTATACATGTAAATCCATAGCTGTCATTTGCTATTCGTTTATGAAAACTAAAAATGTTTATATTAGGAAATTGTCTAACATTTTGTTTCTCTAACACCAAGCATTATTGCACTGTCTGTCTCAGTGGCAGGGATATGAAGGATAAATTATTCAATGTTAGTATATTATTTAAAGTGATTTTTTTTTTAATAATTTTAAGGAATCAATAGACAGCAAAATACTATGTGTGTGTTTTTGTTTTTTAATCTGTCAGATTTTGAAATGGAAAGCTAAGTATAATGTGACAAAAATACACTTAAAATACACTTGAAAGTAAACATTTTTAAAGGCTTTTTAAATATTGTCAGAAATCTGCAATCCATCCATTTATTTATTGATTGATTGATTGATTTAATCACTGAGTTTTTTTTTTTTTTTTTTGGTGAGCAGGTAGACCATTTGAAGTTGGAATTTCTCCAGTACACTTTATGATGCACATGACCACTGACATACTAACTTCGGATACAAATTTATTTTATGCATAGTAAAATGAAATTATTCCTTGATTATCCCCCACAGACTAGTAACATTTAGTATAATATAAACAGCAGACACTGAATAGAACATCAGATAATATATATAAGATTTGCACATCAGTTAAGATGATTTACTGATTACACTTTTGTGCATACTTTACTCCTTCTCATTTTCATCCTGTTTTTCCTTGTGATATTTGCAGTGCCAATGCTATGAGCTGGCCTGATCAGGCCTTCCTATCCACAGCCATTACATGTGTGAGGAGGCATCTAGGAAGGCCCCTAGTTAAATGCCCATACCACCTCCACTGGCTCCTCTCAATCCAGAGAAGCAGTAGTTCTACACAGAATTCCTCCTAGTTTGCCAGGCTACTCACTCTATAATAGAGAATAAGCCCAGCATTGTTGTGCAGGTATCTCATTTTGGCTGCATATACTCTTAGTCTCATTGTTTCAGTCATTGCCTAAGGTTTGTGATCACAGGAGAGAATGAGAATTTAGATGGTCTGGTAAATTGGCAGATTTCTCTGTGGACTTAGCTCCTGCTTTTCCCCAATGATAGGTACCAGTTTCGTAAAATTGACATTGCTGTATTTATTTGTTGTTCAACAACTAGCTGTACCCCTCACTCAACAAGTTTTTGATTTACCTGAGCTTTTGGAAGGTTGCCAGTTCAAATCCTGTTAGTGTCAGAAGGGATCCTACTGCGACTTTGAGCGAGACCTTTAACCTGAAAATTGCAACAGGGATTCTGTATAATGGCTCTGTGCTATGAAACTGTACTCTGACCTCCAACAGTCATGTGAAAAGACAATTTACTTACAGGGATTATCGTAGTGTACCAAAATACCAAATGAGGGAGCAGGTTGCCTGCTACATACAGGGTGCAAGCAACTTTTTACATGAGCGGACTTTGACCTCATATTTGGAAAAGCTACTTCTCAACCTAACAATATCTCGCTCAGCTGCAAGTTATACCAGAGATCACATTCTTATTAGTTCAGGAGAAGAGCAGCATCTGCAAACAGCAGGGATGCAATTCTTTGGTTCTCAAACTAGATGCACTCCAGACCAGGCTAAATTACTGATCTGCAAGGGCTATGCCTTTGGAAACCAATCTTTTAGGTGTCTATTAGTTTTAGTTTTAATTGACCTGAAATGTTTACCATAGGGGAGTTTTTGAAACAAGTGATGACTTGAGGCAGATGAGTCCGTGGTGGTGGTCCTCATCACATGGTTAAGTACACTTGATGCGTACACATCTGCAACAGACGGAAGACCACAGCCAATTATTTTCTTAGCAGGCCTCACGACTCACTGTAATTTCTATTTGGAGTGGACTGTTTCTGAATCAAACTGGATAACGGAGGAGAATGTGGCCACACATATAATTATGGCTTTGTAGAATTGTAGGTGAATGGGTGAGGAAATATTTAATTTCTTCAGTTCTAAAGTACCTCTGCTGCTGAGACTTCTTGGTAATGGAGGTAGAGTTGATGTGCCAGCCAAAAGTGTTTGTGATAGTTGAGCCCAAAAATTTGAAGATTTCCACCATATGTTGAATTGCTCATTTCTAGTGTGAGAGGTTGTAACTGCTGATGTACTAAAGTCAGTTACCATTTCCAATGTCTTGCTTGCATTGAGTATCGGATTATTTGTAAGTGATGCGTGTTTTAAATCAATGCCGATTTTCAGTTGGATTGAGAATAATAGATCTTTCACTTTTTGTCTTTGAGGCAGTCGTAGGTTACTTTGGCCTTGTGTTCTGTTATAGCCAGATGCCCAGATCCTGCTGATGACAAGCAGCCTCCCATCCTGATGTTACCACTACCATCCTTTATGATTTGAGGTCAGTGTTACATGTATGCCACCAGAATTCTTTGAACTTTGGCCAAAACGCTGTCTTGGTCACCTCTAACCAAAAAACCTTTTGCATATCACGTCTGATTAGTCTAGACATGGTTCTTTTTGCGTAAAGGCTTTGTTTTTTCACACTCCCATACAAAGCAGTACTGTGCAGAGCTCTTGATGTGGCAGACTGGTGCCTCTTTACTCAGCTACAGAACTTTGTAACTCCCTCAGTGGTCTCTCCCACTCACAAGTCGTCTTCTTCTTGTTGGTTCGGAGAGTTTTGAAAGGTGTCCTTTTCTAAAATTCTGGAGCATCTGTGCACGTGGATATTGTTGTGTGCCCTTTTCTTAACTGTAGTATTCTATCTTGAATGTCTTTGAATTCTCTTTCACTCTCTACATTTTCATAGATGCCCTTCAAATTCCCAACCTGAATGTTGTTCTTGAACCAAGGAGTTTTATTTCACAAGAGTGGCTGTTATTTTAAGTTACTGGTGGACACCAAAGTTTCACTGGTATAAATTGAAAGAGTTCCCACAATGCAGGGATTGAATAATAATTCATTTTATTTATATACAGTAATCCCTCCTCCATCGCGGGGGTTGCGTTCCAGAGCCACCCGCGAAATAAGAAAATCCGCGAAGTAGAAACCATATGTTTATATGGTTATTTTTATATTGTCATGCTTGGGTCACAGATTTGCGCAGAAACACAGGAGGTTGTAGAGAGACAGGAACGTTATTCAAACACTGCAAACAAACATTTGTCTCTTTTTCAAAAGTTTAAACTGTGCTCCATGACAAGACAGAGATGACAGTTCTGTCTCACAATTAAAAGAATGCAAACATATCTTCCTCTTCAAAGGAGTGCGCGTCAGGAGCAGAGTCTGTCAGAAAGACAGAGAAAAGCAAACAAATCAATAGGGCTGTTTGGCTTTTAAGTATGCGAAGCACCGCTGGTACAAAGCTGTTGAAGGCAGCAGCTCACACCCCCTCCGTCAGGAGCAGGGAGAGAGAGAGAGAGAGAGCCAGAGAAAAACAAACATCAAAAGTCAATACGTGCCCTTTGAGCTTTTAAGTATGCGAAGCACCGTGCAGCATGTCGCTTCAGGAAGCAGCTGCACAGAAGATAGCAACGTGAAGATAATCTTTCAGCATTTTTAGACGAGCGTCCGTATCGTCTAGGTGTGCGAACAGCCCCCCTGCTCACACCCCCTACGTCAGGATCAGAGAAAGTCGGCGCAAGAGAGAGAGAAAAGTACGTTGGGTAGCTTCTCAGCCATCTGCCAATAGCATCCCTTGTAAGAAATCAACTGGGCAAACCAACTGAGGAAGCATGTACCAGAAATTAAAAGACCCATTGTCCTCAGAAATCCGCGATATATATTTAAATATGCTTACATATAAAATCCGCGATAGAGTGAAGCCGCGAAAGGTGAAGCGCGATATAGCGAGGGATCACTGTAGTTAAGTAAACAGCATATTTCCCTTTTCACCAATGTCACATTTACAGTATATATATATATTTTTAATATCTTGGAAAAAATATCGGAGAGAACAAAAGGATGTTATTCAGGAAAGTTAGAGAGTTGGTCGCTGGTCTGAATGTTTATACAGCGAGTAGAGAAACACACACACACACACTTCTACCACAGTTTGCTTTATTACAACTGAAAGTTACAACACATTATATATCCTGCTTAGAGAACCCTATGTTTAACAAAAAATATTTTACATTTTGACTGGAAATAACTTTTATAATAAAAGTCCAAAAAACAAAATAGAAAAACAATAAATTCCACTTTGACAAGTCTTCAGCTCCTTCAGTTCTTAGGTGTGTAAGATTTGGTAGCGGCCCCAGTAACAGCCTCAAGTCCTTACTAGTGCTCTGTAACCAGCATTTCACAATTTGCATATTTAATATTTGCCCACTTTTTCAATGCAAATTTATTTATAGAACAACGGTGTCCTGCAGCCTTAGATCTAAAGGAAAATCCGTGGCAGGAATTTAAATAAAGCCTTTCACCACAACTCTCCAGGAGTGTCTTCTGCCTTTTCAGCTTTGGCCTTGCGTTTGGCGTTGTTGTCACATTCAGTTTTGAATTGATGTCCCACTTTCAGAGTTTTCTTGTAGTCTCTTTATTTAGCTCCGTACATTTTATCCTCTGTTTTGATAAACCGGCTGTCCTACAACTTGATGCTGCCATTGCCACGTTTCAGTGAGGGGATGCTGTTTTGTAGTTAATAAGCTGTGATATTTTTTTCATCACACATAGTGCTTGGCATTATATCCAGCTGAGTCTGTTTTTATCTCACCAGACCACTTCTCCGTATTCTTGTAAATGGGTTTTCATGGCCTTTCGTGTGCATATGGCTTTGTCTTCACCACTCAACCATCAGCTAAGATTGATGGAGTTGCCACCACACCAGTTGCTGACTGTCTCACAGCATCTTCATCCTCAGTTGTGATATGGCACATGTCCTTGTTTTTAGCCTCTCGCCTGCTTCTCTCATCAGTTTTTTGTCTTGTTTGAATAGTGATTGTTGTGTGGGACAGACTGGTCTTGCAAGATTGTGAGTAGGTTTATGTGTCCTCCATTTCCAGATAATTAAGTTTGTAATGAATTGCACCCTAAATGCTAAAAGCAGGCTGATTGCTAGGCTGTTCACCTCTCTAAACTGTAAGGCAGCTGGCTAATGTGAGAATAGGCCTGCATCACCCACCAAAGCACTTTATTTCCCTCTTCCACAGACCACCAGAAGGAAAAAACAGTTAAGACTCTGCCCACTTCCGCTTCTTTATCACGCCCTCCTGTGGACCTCATTTCCACTTGAGCTCCCCCCCCAAAACCACCTATAAAAACCCAAGCATTCATTCTGTTAAATCAGTCAGTCTTGGCTCAGTCTTTTGCAATTACTCATTTTGTTCCTGAAACTTGTTGCATTATACGGATTGAATTCCTCAACTTTTTATGACTGTTCATTGATTTATTTGTGTATCTATTTATCTGATATATAGACATCTACACGCGGAAGTGTGTGTGTGTCTGTTTTTCTTGCCCAGAAGTGCGAGGCTACTACAGCATGAAGCTCAGAGAGCCGGCAAGGTGCCCCAAGTTAACAAGTCAGAAGAAGAAAGCGACTCTGTTGCCAAAGTAAAACCGCTTAGAAAAGAGAGAAACTCTTACGCAAGCGAGACCAGCGCATTGGCAAAACAGTATCCCTTTTACTTTTCCTCCCAACGCTAATACACAAGCGAGGCGAGCACATCAGCACAGCTAAACCTAGGAGAGATGCCCAAAGTAGTTCCTTTCAATTACCTGACATCTCTACATTTCAGTTTTTTTTCCTGCCGATTTCAATAGTTTCTAGGATCCCGGGCTTTTTACAGCACGGGTTTACACATTTGCAAAAAAAACGACAAAAGATGAAATCCACAATGGCCTTTTCCTCATCAACATACAATAACCCCTATAAGTAAATATAATAATAATAAAAATATATACAGTGAAATGCACACCCCAGCCCCTACCAAAGTTCACACAATAGTCCAGAGCTTGAGTTGTCTAAATATAATGGGTGGATGGATTGTAGAATCCGGCCAAGGAAAGAATCTGAATATTTAAATGTAAAACGTTTCCACATCCATCACATAAAAAAGAACTTCAACAAGCCCACTCGAGTCTACCAGTTGTAACAAAAAGCAATGCAGGATTCACGGCCCTGGAGACGAATGCTGACCTTTCGCCTGTCTAGACAGGTTTTCGTGGCTGGAGTTCCTTTTTCGCGTGGCCAGTGCAGATGCTCATCTGTTTTGTTAGTTTGCTGTGTGTTTTTTTTTTTTCCTCCAATTGCTGTCCTCTTTCTACTTTAAAAATAAATTTAAAAAAAAAAGGCATGATTTATGCAAAAGACTTCCAAAACCGGACATCCCCTTCAGGGGTGCCACCGTCAATCACATGTCTATTTCAAAACAGTGTGTATGGGCCCAAAGAGACAAGTACCAAACACATAGAGAAAATGCTATGTCAGTGCAATAACTTCTTGTAGCTCCTTGGAATTTTTCTTGTGTTTGAATGTTATTTATTTTTATTATGATGTTCCGCCTCTGAGTTTTGACTGTCAACAGCTGTTGTGTCTGTGTGTTGCTTTGTATGCAGTGACCAGCTGGTGATGATCACCCTGCCAGGACTGTTTCAACTGATAAAAGATTACTTGAATATTAAAAAGCATAACAAATAGTTTGACATCTATAAACAGAGTGGTGGAAATATGCGCTGCCATAATGATATTCTATAATATGTAACACCATAAAACAAAATTCATTTTTTTATTGAATTAATGTTTTTCACATATTTCATAATCTTTAGTAATGCATTGAATTATCATTAGACCAGTAGCAATAATGTGCAGTGAATTCCTAGTTTTCATCCTCTTTCTCTGTACGTTTAGCATTTGTTTGCTCAGAGGTTGATGCGCTTGCTGCTTCCTCAGCAGCTCTTCTTTTCTCCATCCTAGCGGCCCGCTTCTTTACTTCTTTCGTCAGCATCTTTTCGCACTAAAACTGATGAAGTCAGTGTTTGTGTTGCAATTACTTAGTACATTTTCTTTAGTTTTTCATTTAAGCTGGCACTTAAATCATTCTTGAGGCAGATTGATGACTTCTGATATGAAGAGGTAGGGGAAGTGATGATGAGGGTGGTAGGGATGAGAACGGCGCCCATACACATGTGCTGCTCTGCTGGCTGCTGCCAAGAGTTGATTCTACAATAAAATAAAAGTAAAAAGAGGGATCACCTTAGAGGTCAATCATCACCCCAAAAGTGGACAGTAGACGTCACGTAGTATATGTGTACCAAATTTCAGGTCAATATGTCAAACGGTTTGCGAGCTACAGGTGATTTAAAATCCTGGACAGACAAACGGACAGCCATGGTAGCGTATCATATAAGAAGATCCTCCAAAAGCAGAATTCTGCAGAATGAAAAATGAAAATAAAACATTCACTTACTCAGCATAAACAAATAAGTTGAGAATTTAACCTTTTTCATAGGCAATTGTAACACTCACGTTAGGAATGAAAGTGTTTGATTTGTTTACTGGTCTTTTATTTCAGTTATAATGTTTGATTTGTCCATCCATCCATTTTCTAACCCGCTGAATCCGAACACAGGGTCACGGGGGGTCTGCTGGAGCCAATCCCAGCCAACACAGGGCACAAGGCAGGAAACAATCCTGGGCAAGGTGCCAACCCACCACATGTTTGATTTGTTACCCTTATAAAGTTCTTCAAAACAGAATTTAGTGAATTTCAGTTCTTCTTTGGCTTTCTTAGCGCTGTGGCCCAAGTGCAATTCCAGCTGCACCTCCTTGAGACCTCCATTCTCATTTCATCTCCCACTTGGGCTCATAGTGGCCTTGTTAAAGGAGTAAGGCACGTTTAGAAAGCAGCTGGATATGTCATGGGGGCAGTGCCTACTGGCGTACGAATAGGACAGGACTGGCATGCCCGATGACAACTGGCATGTGGCTGGTCTGCCTGCCAATGACACCTAATCAAAGCCCTAAGAGGCAGCACCCCACTAGGTGACAGCAGATTGGCTTGGGGACGGGTCTGGCTGAAGGATGACACAACCATACAAGTATGTGAAGCGCTTTTGGCTTTTTTTTTATGCCCACAGTAGCTTATAGGGTATTGTCAAAAAAAAAAAAAAAAAGCATGCCATGGCAGATAATGGAGAGAGCACAGCACTACACTATCACTTCTTATTTTCATCTGTCTGGAAGCTGGCATGAAATGGGAAGTTTTCACTCCTTTCTCAGGCACCATCACTTTTATTCTGTCACTGATGCCAGTAACGTGTTGATGGGCAGATATGGTGAACATTTCTCTGCCACTGTCTGTGTGCAGCCTGTCCCTTTTCCTGATAGTTAAATCAACAGACTGAAGGCTGCCATACTAAGCATTTTGGGGTTGTGGCTGCTACATTAAATTAAGGCTATTTAATTTTTTTGGTGTAAAGGTTTCAGTCCTGCTGCCTAGCTTATTTAAAAAAAAAAAAAAAAGTCAAATGCAGAATGTCATGAAACAAAGCTTATTAGGGTGAGGTATTTCAAGGATAGCATGGCACAGACACAATTACGGGACTGAAAAAGAATTTGAATGTGCTGCAAGAAGACCAAAAAAGGAGGTGACTGGAGATCTGAGAGCTCACAGCAAAAATATATATATATATTAAATTGTGAGCTGTCAGCTTTTGTGTCACACTGAAATGTTCCCAAATGTTTACAGTTCTGATGAGTTGATTTCCTTATGTCAGTTTTCATTTCATGGATTTACTGTAAATATCAAAGTGTTATTATGTAACAGATTTCACTCGATCTGTTGTTTGGCTTTATAACCAGCGATTCTGCAAAGCTCACTCGCCCCTTGGAGCTGTTTTCATTTTTTTAAGCCTTGCTGGGGATTCTTTTCTTTGTGTTCACATCTGCGGACTCTCCCCCGGCAGCAGGCCACTGGTGACACTTCCTATCCCATATTTGTTTTTGTTTTTTGTCCCTGCACCACACTGCACATTGTTACTGAAACTGTAACAGATCCAACCATAAATGGGGGATTCAGCAAATATTCAGATCCTTTTGCTTACTGCACCCTTTATTGTGTTGTAAGTTTAATTTTAAATTGATACATTTGACATTTTTGGCTATTGATCTACACTCCATAATGACAAAGTGACATGCTTTCAGAAAAGTTTGCAAATTTATTAAAAATCAAAAACTGTAATCTGTTATATATAAATACACAGTATCTAAAGTATTCAGACCCTTTGCAGTGGCACTCCAAATTGTGGGTAAGTGCACCCTGTTTGTTATAATTACCCTTGAGGTCTAGAACTTGATTGGAGTCCACTAGTGGCAAATTGAATTAAGTGGACGTCATTGAGAAAGGCCCCCCAATCCACACTGCATGTCAGGACAAAACCAGATCATGAAGTCCAAGGAACTCTCTGTAGAACTCTGCAATCAAATTGTTAGTTGTCCAGTCAAACTGAGTAGCAGGCAAGAATGGCTGTGGTGAGGGAGAGGATCAAGAGCCCAATGGTCACTCTGCTGCCAAAATATCCTGCCAAGATAGGAGAACCTGACAGAAAGACAACCATCTCAGAAGCTCTCCGTCAATCAAGAGTTTTATGGTAGAATGGCCTCGCGAATGAAAGGCATACATCAGTCCCTTTGCACTTGAAATTATGAGGGAGAACTGGACTCTTTGGGTAGAACTCCAAGCGAAAAGCCGGGTGAAGACCAGGCACTGCTCACCCCCTGCCCTATCGTGAAGCACAGGGGTGAGAACATCATGGTCTGTAGATGCTTCTCAATGGCAGGAACAGGGCAACTGGTCAGAATTCAGGGAAGGATGAACGGAGCCAAATGTAGAAAGATCCTTCAAGAAAACTTCCTGCAGAGTTCATATGACCTCAGCACAACAGCACTGGAGTGGCAGCGGGACAAGTCTCTTACTGTCCTGGAGAGGCCCACCCAAAGCCAAGACTGAACATGTGTGGAGTGACCTGAAGATGGAAGTTTACAGATGCATCCCATTCAATCTAATGGAACTTGAGAGGCTGCCAGGAACAATGGGATAAACTGCCCAAATCCAGGTGTGCAAAGCTTGTAGAGACATAGCCATGAAGATTTGATGCTGTAATTGCAAAGTGGCTTCTACAAAGAAACTGAACTGAGAGTCTGAATACTTGTATGAATTAGAGCTTTCAGTTTTTTTTATTTTTTTTAATAAATTTGGCAACATTTCTGAAAATGTTTTCACTTTGTCACTAAGAATGTATATTGAATAAATATAGCACACTAAATTGAAATGAAATATACAACACAATGTGTGCAGAACATGAAGTCTGAATACTTTCTGAATCCACTATACGTATCTGCAACTCCAGTGAAAATTGCATGAACAGTCTACTTATATTTTACTTGTCTTCACAAGGTTTTATCAACAATAACCCAAAGAGCAAAGTTTTTAGTGCGGTAATTTGGTGGGACAATCCCACCACAATAAATCTCAAGGTTGAATGAGCCATGCAGTGATTACATCTTTGTGTAGCTATCCCAGACTTGCTAATTCATCTCTGCTTGATCTGGCCCACCATAAACTAGCACAGACTTAGAGGCTGGGCAGAACTGGCAGAAGGATGAACCCTCAAGTTCCAGTATGATACACATGACAATGAACTTGAGCTACAACTACGAAGAAATTCTTGCTAGGAAATCTCCAGAAAAATGGAAAAGTCATTTTATACAGTACTGTGTAAAAGTTTTAGGCAGGTGTGAAAAAATGCTGTAAACAAAGAATGCTTTCAGAAATATAAATAATGATTGCATTTTGTAAATTGATAACAATAAACAAAGTGAGCGAACAAAAGAAACATCTAAATCGAATCATTATTTGGTGTTACTACCTTTTGCGTTCAAACCAGCATCAATTCTTATAGGTACACTTGCACAAAGTCAGGGATTTTGTAGGATTACAGTCAGGTGTATGATCAACCAATATACCAAACAGGTGCTAATGATCATCAATGTCACACGTAGGTTGAAACACAGTCATTAACTGAAACAGAAACAGCTGTGTAGGAGACTTAAAACTGGGTGAGGAACAGTCAAACTCTGCTACCAAGGTGAGGTTGTGGAAGACAGTTTCATGTCATGGCAAGATTGAGCACAGCAACAAGACGCAAGGTAGTTATACTGCATCAGCAAGGTCTCTCCCAGACAAAGATTTCAAAGCAGACTGGAGTTTCAAGATGTGCTGTTCAAGCTCTTTTGAAGAAGCACAAAGAAACGGGCAACGTTGAGGATTGTAGACGCAGTGGTCGGCCAAGGAAACTTAGTGCAGCAGATGAAAGACACATCAAGCTTATTACCTTTCGAAATCGGAAGATGTCCAGCAGTGCCATCAGCTCAGAACTGGCAGAAACCATTGGGACCCAAGTACACCCATGTACTGTCCGGAGGAGTCTGGCCAGAAGTGGTCTTCATGGAAGAGTTGCAGCCAAAAAGCCATACCTCCGACGTGGAAACAAGGCCAAGCGACTCAAGTATGCACAAAAACATAGGAACTGGGGTGCAGAAAAATGGCAGCAGGTACTCTGGACTGATGAGTCAAAATTTGAAATATTTGGCTGTAGCAGAAGGCAGTTTGTTCGTCGAAGGGCTGGAGAGCGGTACAATAATGAGTGTCTGCAGGCAGCAGTGAAGCATGGTGGAGGTTCCTTGAACGTTTGGGGCTGCATTTCTGCAAATGGAGTTGGAGATTTGGTCAGGATTAATGGTGTTCTCAATGCTGAGAAATACAGGCAGATACTTATCCATCATGCAGTACCATCAGGGAGGCGTATGATTGGCCCCAGATTTATTCTGCAGCAAGACAACGACCCCAAACATACAGCCAAAGTCATTAAAAGAACTATCTTCAGTGTAAAGAAGAACAAGAAGTCCTGGAAGTGATGGTATGGCCCCCACAGAGCCCTGATCTCAACATCATCGAGTGTGTCTGGGATTACATGAAGAGACAGAAGGATGTGAGGAAGCCTACATCCACAGAAGATCTGTGGTTAGTTCTTCAAGATGTTTGGAACAACCTACCTGCCGAGTTCCTTCAAAAACTGTGTGCAAGTGTACCTAGAAGAATTGATGCTGTTTTGAAGGCAAAGGGTGGTCACACCAAACATTGATTTGATTTTGTTCATTCACTGCATTTTGTTGATTGATGAAAATAAATGATTAACACTTCCATTTTTGAAAGCATTCTTTGTTTACAGCATTTTTTCACACCTGCCTAAAACGTTTGCACAGTACTGTACATATTAAAAAAGAAAAACAACAAATGAAAATCATGGTGTAATGAGGATGCAAACTAATTCAAGTGACCAAGCTTGTTGTCAACTGACAGCACAAAGAAGTCCAGCTCCCTCTTTGAACCCAAAGCTGCACATAATAGGCTCCACTCTCGTAACAGTAAGGAAGTGTGTGTGTGTGTGTGTGTGTCTATGCGGGGAGCACAGAGAAAGTGAGCTCGGCCTGCCATGGAAGCTTGTAGGCTGTCCTCTCTGTGCTCTCCACATTACAAAAGCTTCTTTGTATCTTCTTGGACCAGATTGTTAACACCCGTAATGGAAGAGGAGTAGGCTGACGGCATTAAAGCTTGATTCATCATTTGCTAAAAGCTAAGGAAGATTGTATGGCAGTCCTGGTGTACCACTGTGGCTACAGGCTTTCATTCCAACCAGTTGCCCATATTCCAGAGTGTCTCATCAATCTGATTGTTTAGCTGGTATTTTATTTTCTTTTATTGTTTTGCATTCAGAAAAAGTGCTTTGGTGTGACATTTGCATTTAGAAGAATTTCAGAAATGTGTTTGCTTTGTCACAGTTATAAACAACATCCCTTATTTCAATTTGCCTAACCTCTGTGCTGTTTACTCCCTTAATTGTGTCCAAATACTTAAAATTGGTAATGAGAAGTGCAGACACAGGTGCAAATGACACTGAATGTTAAAGCAGAGCTGATGTATCAATATTACATTCATTTGTGCACTAATTAGTAATAAAAGGCTTAACTCGGTGGTCATCACGTTCAGTCCTGTGGATCACCTGGTTTTTACTGGACTTCTGCCTTTATTAAACTACTATTAAACTGTAAAACGCCTGGGCTCCTAGAAACTATTGAAATTGTCAGAAAAAAATTGAAATGCAGAGTCGTCGGTTTCGTTTTGCCGATGTGCTCACCTTGCTTGTCTATCAGCGGCTAAGCAAGTTTCTCTTTTCTCGGCTGTTTCTCTTTGGTGATGGAGTCGTTTTCTTTCAGCTTCATGCTGTAGCCTCGCACTTCCGGGCCGGACAGACAGACACACTTCCTCATTTAAATATAAAATTGTTATTTCAGACTTTTTTTCATTTTTCATGACAGTCCAGAAAAACAAAATGGCCTTGCTAAGTTTTTCGGGGAATGTGGTAAATATTTGTATGTACCATATTCATTTTTGCTCGTTTTCTATTTTGCTCTTTTGTGTATTCTGGAGGCAGAAACTCTGCATTTTTCCCTATTCTTGCTCCTACTCTGTTCAGTGCTTGTATGGACTGGGTGTTGGGCAAGGTCATGGGGTCCAGCGGCTGTGGGGCATCTGTTGGTGAAGAAAGGTTCATGGATCTTGACTTTCCTGACGATGCTGTGATCTTCGCGGAGTCAATTGAGGCTCTGATCGGGGCGCTCGAGAGACTGAGTGTCTGGGATTGCAAGTGTCCTGGATAAAAAAACAAGATCCAGGCCTTTAATGACCTCTTAGGCACAGCCATCAGCAGTGTGTCCATTTGCGGAGAGTGTGTTGACCTTGTTGAGAGGTTTACTTACCTTGGCAGTGACATTCATGTCTCTGGTGACTCTTCCTGTGAAGTCAGTAGACGGATTGGGAGAGCATGGGGGGTCATGGAGGTCACTGGAAGGGGTGTGTGGCGCTCCTGATATCTATGCAAAAGGACGAAGGTCAAAGTCTTTATAGAGTCCTGGTGCTTCCTGTCTTGCTATATGGTTGTGAGACATGGACGCTATCCAGTGACCTGAGATGAAGACTGGACTCCTTTGCTACTGTGTCTTTCCAGAAAATCCTTGGGTACCGTTGGTTTGACTTTGTGTCGAATGAGCAGTTGCTTATGGAGTCCCAAATGATGCACATTACCTGCATTGTGAGGGAACGTCAGTTACAGCACTATGGCCATATGGCGCGTTTCCCCGAGGGTGATCCGGCTCGTAAGATCCTCATTGTTGGGGACCCAAGTGGCTGGACCAGACCAAGGAGATGCACACTTGACCCTCTATCTGCCACAGCCAGGTGTTATTTCCGGAAGGTGGGACTGGACTGCATGTCTGCCTGGGAGGTTGCCAACAGGGAGCCTGAGTTGTTTCGTCATGAGTGGGTGCGGCAGCGCACTGTACCAGTGCATGCTCCCCAACTTGACTTGACTTGTAGTCTGCTCACTTAAACCTTTTCTTTTTAATTGGCTCACAAGTGAATTATATACTAAAGTAGTAGCTGCTCCCCTTTAGCCCAGCCAAAGATGATGCACAAACCAGTCTGTTTCATCGCGCCGGTCCCAAGCCCGGATAAATGGAGAGGGTTACATCAGGAAGGGCATCCGGTGTAAAATTTTGTCAAATCAATATGCGGACAACAATACAAATTTCCATACCGGATCGGTCAAGCCCCGGGTTAACAACGATCACCACCAGTAGTTAGCCAACAGGGTGCTGGCGGAAATTGGGCTACTGTTAGCCGAAGAAGAAGACTACAAAGAAGAAGAAGAGGGGGGTATCCTGGCCGGAGGCAGGAGGAGAGGAGGAAGGGAAAGAGGGTAGGAACTTTGAATGTTGGCAGTATGACTGGTAAGGGGAGAGAGTTAGCCGATATGATGGAGAGAAAGAAGGTTGATATATTGTGCGTGCAAGAGACTAAATGGAAGGGGAGTAAAGCCAGGTGGATGGAACAGAGGAGACGAGGAGGTGATGGGGAGGTATGGTGTCAAGGAGAGGAATGAAAAAGGTCAGAGGATAGTGGATTTTGCCAAAAGGATGGACATGGCTGTGGTGAGAGTTGTGGCATTGTATGAGGAAGTCGGGAGTGGCAGAGAAGTATGTAAAAGTTGTACATGTTATGTATGAGGGAAGTGTGACAATGGTGAGGTCTGCGGTAGGAGTAATGGATGCGTTCAACATGAAGGTGGGATTACATCAGGGATCGGCTCTGAGCCCTTTCTTATTTGCTATGGTGATGGACAGGTTGACAGATGAGATTAGATTGGCGTCCCCGTGGACTATGATGTTTGCTGATGACATTGTGATCTGTAGCAATAGTAGGGAGCAGGTTGAGGAGACCCTGGAGCGGTGGAGATATGCTCTAGAGAGGAGAGGAATGAAGGTCAGTAGGAACAAGACAGAATACATGTGTGTAAATGAGAGGGAGGTCAGTGGAATGGTGAGGATGCAGGGAGTAGAGTTGGCGAAGGTGGATGAGTTTAAATACTTGGGATCAACAGTACAGAGTAATGGGGATTGTGTAAGAGAGGTGAAAAAGAGTGCAGGCAGGGTGGAATGGGTGGAGAAGAATGTCAGGAGTAATTTGTGACAGACAGATATCAGCAAGAGTGAAAGGGAAGGTCTACAGGACGGTAGTGAGACCAGCTATGTTATATGGGGTGGAGACGGTGGCACTGACCAGAAAGCAGGAGACAGAGCTGGAGGTAGCAGAGTTAAAGATGCTAAGATTTGCTCTGGGTGTGACGAGGAGGAATAGGATTAGAAATGAGTACAGTAGGGGGTCAGCTCAAGTTGGATGGTTGGGAGACCAAGTCAGAGAGGCAAGATTTTGTTGGTTTGGACATGTGCAGAAGAGAGATGCTAAGGATAGAGCTGCCAGGCAAGAGAAAAAGAGGAAGGCCTAAGAGAAGGTTTATGAATGTGGTTAGAGAGGACATGCAGGTGATGGGTGTAACAGAACAAGATGCAGAGGACAGAAAGCTATAGAAGATGATCTGCTGTGGCGACCCCTAACAGCTGCAGCCGAAAGAAGAAGAAGTAGCTGCTCCCCTTTAACATTCACAGCGTTCAGTTGTTCTGTACTCATCACTCATTGCCAGTATTTGGATACAATTAAAAAAGTAACCTCCACTGGAAAAAGGTGAAGTAAAAAAAAAAAAAGTTAAAATATTCAACATTTAAAACTAATTTCTGAATTTTGTTTTCACGTATACATTCCTGTTTACAAAGAAAAGATGACTAATTCAATCATTCAGTCTTCCTCCTAAATTATCTGTTTGGGATTAAAAACCTGCAGCCACAGTGATAACCCAGGACTAAACTTGGGAACCCCCAGGTGTAGAGCACCTTCAAACAGTGTTCCTTGTGAAAGGTGGTGGATCTGCAGACCCCTACACACTTTGTTACGTTGCAGCCTTCTGCTAAAATTGTTTTAAGTTCATTTTTACCCCTCCTCAAACAACACTTGATACCCAAGAATGGCAAAGGGGAACGAGATTTGGGAAATTTATTAAAAACTGAAATATCCCATTGACACAAGCCTTCAGATCTTTAGCTGATATTTGAAATCTGGCTCAGATGGATGCCATTCTATTGATCATCAGGGAGCCTTTTCTACACCTTGTTTGGAGTCCATCTGCGGTCGATTCAATCGACTGAACGTGATTAGGAAAGGCACACGTCTCTCTATAGAATGTTCTAACAGCTGACAATGTTCCAAGACCAAGCCACAAGGTCAAAGGAATTACTTGCAGAGCTTAGAGACAGAATTATGTCAAGGTACTAAAATGAGCTACAAAACATTTCTGCAGCATTGAAGGTTCCCAAGAGTACAATGGCCTCCACAATTCTTAAATGGAAGAAGTTTGGAACAACTAGAACTCATCCCAGAGCTGGCTAACTGACCAGTCATGGGAGAAGGTCCTTGGTAAGAGGGGTGACCAATAACTCAATAGTCACACATAATAGGCTGAGCTCCATAAAACCTGTGTGAACATGGGAGAACTTCCAGAAGGCCAACATCACTGCAACACTCCACTAATCAGGGGTTTACAGTGCACATGAAAACCTGTTTGGAGTTTGCAAAAAGGCACCTAAAGGACTCTCACACTGTGAGAACCAACATTCTGTGGTCTGGGAAAACCAAGACCTAACTGTTTATTCTAGGTCTCACGTCTGGAGGAAGCCAGGCACCGCTCATCACCTGCACCATAGCATTCCTACACTGAAGCTTGGTAGTAGCAGCATCATGCATGGAGTTGTTGTTCAGCAGCAAGAACTGGAAGACTAGTCTGTTTGAGGGAACGCTGAATGGAGCAAAGTACACAGATATCCTTAATGAAAACCTACTCCTTGCACTGGGCAGAAGGTTCACCTTCCAACAGGACAATGGCTGTAAGCACAACTCTGGGAATGTTCGTGAGTGCTCCAGCCAGAGCCTGGTCTTGAAACCAATCAAACATCTCTGAAGGGACCTGAAAACAGCAGACCACTGACAGCCTTGAAACTTGAGAGGGTATGCAAATAATAATAGTGGAAAATCTCCAAATGCAGTTGTTTGAAGCTTGTCATGTCATACCCAAGAAAACTCTGAGCCATAATGACTGCCAAAGGTGCTTCAACTAATTACTTTGCAAAGGGTCTGAATACTGAGACCCATCTATTCTGTCCTGTTCTTGAAAGGTTGGAAACCCGTCACAGCTTCTGCATTGGTAGCCATGTTCTTTCACAGCTCGAGGTTCCTGGGCTGGCACACTGTGTCAAGCTTACATTCCCATGTTTATTGGGGTTCTTTTCTGGGATGCTCCTCCTTTCCCTTCATAGCCCAAACTTGCATGTATGAGGCTACTGGCGAGTTTGCATTATCCATTATTAGTGTCACTAGCAAACAACTTTACTCCTGGTGTCTCAGCCCCATGTCTCTCTCAGCAAGCAGACGTATCAGCAGGGGAATTCAAACACCTGTCACTGGTCACTGGGTCGGACAGCAGCTGTTTTCACAAGCTGAGCTAAACAAGGCACACACACACTGTCGAGAAGGCTTCTGACCTTGCAAGTTCGGACGTTGTGTGCAGCTGGAAATTCTTTCAGGCTGGGGTGTGAATGTGCCCTGGAATGGCCTTTTACCCAGTACAACAACAACAACATCATCATTTATTACATTTATATACTACTACAAAAAACAGTTTACAAAAAAAATATATACAAATATTATAAAGATACTGTAAATAAAAACTGCTTATAGTCAACAGCAATTTAATTTATGCTTAATTACGCATCTCTCTGAAGAAAAACTTCATTAGTCCAGTATTTAAGAATTTGATCCACCTAATTACATTTTTCACTGCAGAACCTAAAGCAACATACCATCATGTCCACATGTCTGGGGGATCTCTTACTTTGTACAGCAGCACTGAATGGGACTGTAACCCCCAGTGCCAACACGCTGTTGTATTCATCTTATTA
Organism: Erpetoichthys calabaricus; assembly: GCF_900747795.2. Taxonomy (NCBI): domain Eukaryota; kingdom Metazoa; phylum Chordata; class Cladistia; order Polypteriformes; family Polypteridae; genus Erpetoichthys; species Erpetoichthys calabaricus. The sequence goes on along the minus strand of NC_041394.2, from coordinate 157,947,972 downwards.
TCAGCAGAAAAGAGTGCTGGGAATTTTTTTTCCTTTTGGTTTAATAATCGAGATTGATTGGCCAGTGTGACCTTTTTACTAGTCAAGATTTCTAAGGTGTGAACAGTCCAGTACTAAAGTTTGCCACAATAATTTTTTTTTTTTTAATTTAGAAGTGTTGTGTGCTAGGAATGCTGATGTAAGCAGCCCTAAAGATTAATGACGTTCACTGGGAATTTAGTAAGCTTTGCTTATTAGACAGATAGATAGATAGATACTTTATTAATCCCAAGGGGAAATTCACATTCTCCAGCAGCAGCATACTGATACAATAAATAATATTAAATTAAAGATTGATAATAATGCAGGTAAAAAACAGACAATAACTTTGTATAATGTTAATGTTTACCCCCCCCGGGTGGAACTGAAGAGTCGCAGTTTGGGGGAGGAACGATCTCCTCAGTCTGTCAGTGGAGCAGGACAGTGACAGCAGTCTGTCGCTGAAGCTGCTCTTCTGTCTGGAGATGATACTATTTAGTGGATGCAGTGGATTCTCCATACTTGATAGGAGCCTGCTGAGCGCCCGTCGCTCTTCCACAGATGTTAAACTGTCCAGCTCCATGCCAACAATAGAGCCTGCCTTCCTCACCAGTTTGTCCAGGCGTGAGGCGTCTTTCTTCTTAATGCTGCCTCCCCAGCACACCACCGTGTAGAAGAGGGCGCTCGCCACAACCGTCTGATAGAACATCTGCAGCATCTTATTGCAGCTGTTGAAGGACGCCAGCCTTCTAAGGAAGTATAACCGGCTCTGTCCTTTCTTACACAGAGCATCAGTATTGGCAGTCCAGTCTAATTTATCATCCAGCTGCACTCCCAGATATTTATAGGTCTGCACCATCTGCACACAGTCACCTCTGATGATCATGGGGTCCATGAGGGGTCTGGGCCTCCTAAAATCCACCACCAGCTCCTTGGTTTTGCTGGTGTTCAGGTGTAGGTGGTTTCAGTCATACCATTTAACAAAGTCCTTGATTTAGGTCCCTATACTCCTCCTCCTGCCCACTCCTGATGCAACCCATGATAGCAGTGTCATCAGCGAACTTTTGCACGTGGCAGGACTCTGAGTTGTATTGAAAGTCCAATGTATATAGGCTGAACAGTACCGAAGAAAGTACAGTCCCCTGTGGCGCTCCTGTGTTGCTGACCACAATGTCAGACCTGCAGTTCCTGAGACGCATATACTGAGGTCTGTTTGTAAGATAGTCCACGATCCATTCCACCAGGTATGAATCTACTCCCATCTCTGTCAGCTTGTCCCTAAGGAGCAGAGGTTGGATTGTGTTGAAGGTACTAGAGAAGTCTAGAAACATAATTCTTACAGCACCACTGCCTCTGTCCAAGTGGGAGAGGGATCGATGTAGCATATTGTGGTGGATGGCCGGCTTCCTATTCCGGCCCTCACCCCCAGGCCGCCAGGAGGAGCTCTCCCGACAGCATGGACGAGCACCGAATTCCAGCAGGGCTGAGGCCCTGCTGGATACCTTGGGGACCACTGAGAGTCGCTGTCGGGAGGCCCGGGGTCTCATATATGCCCTATAACCCGGAAGTGCGTCATAATCCCGGGACAGGAAGAAATGACATGCTTCCGGGGTGAAGATAAGGACTGTTTACCCTAACCCGGAAGGAATAAGGAATTGTGGACTATTGGGCAGGAACACCTCCGGGTCAGGGTTTATAAAAGGACTCTGGGAAAGCCCAGACACTGAGCTGAGCTGGGAGGTAGGGTGGCTAAGTGTCTGGGAGAGGAGGATTGGTAATTGTGATTGATTTATATGAATAGTGTGGAGTGGAGGGTGCTTTGTGCACTGTATTATAGAAAAATAAAAGAGTCTTGGACTTTTACCTGGTGTTTGGAATGGTACCTGAAGGTTCAAGAGGTGGACACACGCCTCTACTGCTACAATATATATGATGGCATCCTCCGCTCCCACCTTCTCCTGATATGCAAACTGCAGAGGGTCGAGGGCATGTTGAACCTGTGGCCTCAGGTGGTGAAGCAGCAGCCTCTCCATGGTCTTCATCACATGTGATGTCAGAGCAACAGACCGGAAGTCATTCAGCTCACTAGGACGTGATACCTTTGGTACTGGGGTGATGCAAGTACTTTTTTTTATACAGTACTAGGGGGTTACCCCTGCTCGCTTTGCTCGCCAACCCCCCTTTTCTGTGCTACGCGCCAGCCACTTCGTGTCTCTGCCATTCGTGTTGTGAAGAGGGGGGCTGAATGCACCCTAAGGAGATGCGGTCGCTCCTCTGAAACCCCCTCTTAAACGGTGATACAATGGGAAACAAATACAGTTTTTTTTACCTCCTCTTTGCTCGATCAGCTGCTGGCTTGCTGCTGCTGTTGCCGTTCCGAGTGATCTGCATCTCGCAGAGCGCTTCGAATATTTAAAAGCCTGTACAGCAGCTGTCCTACTCTTTGTCTTTTATTTCCGGCCCCGGGCGTGGTTAAATCTCTTGGCACAAAGTCTTATCTAATAGGACGCGAGTTCTTGCTATTTTTTTAGTTTATAATTAAAAAACGGAATAAGAATCTGAAAATCTAACAACATCACATTAAATTTCGATAAATTATGAAAAGAATGATACCAAACATATATATGTAGGTTTTAAAATAAGCCAGATTTAAAGCGTGACAAAAAATGTAACATAAAAACGTCACATAAAATTGTTGCACTTTTAGGCTTTGGATTTTATATATATAGAATATATTATTCTTTCATATACATTTTCATTTCTGCATGTTACTTTTATGTTACAGTGCTGACTTTTTTAGCTCTGCATCGCTTGCCATTTGTTTTCATTCTTCTTGTCCTTTTTAGTAAAGTTTGCAATTGCATTTACTTGTTAACACTGCTCTGGGCCCATATAAAGTGAAGAGTGCTTCACAAATAAAAACTGAAATGATTTGAATTCTTGTGCCATATTCAGTAAATCTATGCAAACACATTTCCAGGGGTCCGCCAGGAGAAACATCAAGAGGTTCTTTGTGTGGGTTTTGATACTCCTAGCTGGACACTGACCGGTTTATTTCACCAAAACAATATCATCTTAAGTATCAGTAAACCCTGGCACTTTGAGACCCTACCAGCATGGGACCCCAAACACAGTGCTGCTCTGAAACTGCTGGTCTGCTTAATCCCAGGACTTTGAAATCGTTGCTCTTCATATTCTTCGACACCCCTGCACAATCCTTCACAGCATCTGGAGCACCTCTACTATTGGCTGCATTCATGTGCTGACTTATCTTGGGTGGAGTCGGATTTATATGCTGATCGATTCCCTAAAACACCAAACGTATTATTTGTGTCACGATTGATCTCGTTTTTGCTGCTCCTGTGGCTTTCGGGCAGCACTGAATGATCTTTCCACAGTACAATTCATAGCATTGAACCTGGCCCCCTGGTTAAGCAAATGCTCCTTTAAAAGACACAGCTGACTAGAATGTGCCTCAGTAATCTTTTTCAATCCACTGTAATAAAAGGATAAGTGTCTGCATCTCTGTGCCATTCCAAAAGATGGGGCACCCCAAACATTTTTAATTGTAAAATGCAATGCATTCATCATTCCAACAGATGGTACATTATGTTTGTACTGATGCATTTCATTATTACAAATGTTTATGTGATGCAAAATCTGTTGGAATGACAAATGCAATGCATTTTATTACAAATGCATTACAAAATACTTAGATTTCAACAAATCCTGGCCAGGTAGCACGGCTAGTTATATTAATAAGCTGATAGGTTCCTGGCCAGGCTGAAATGGCAGAGATGCAGGCAGTTGCAGAAGACGCGGTCGTGCATAGAGAATGTACACCCTGGACAATTTACGGTAAAAGCATTCAGCGCGTGACACTGCGGTTACAGAATTCTCCCACATTTATTTTTTTCTTTGGTTTTACATATTGATCTCACTGATATTTCAGTTTCTGCCTATACAAACATTCATCCTTGCCCTTCTAAATATGACAAATTTATACAGTTATCGGAGCTAAAAAGATAAGAGATGGATGCGGTTTCCAGTTTAATTTTTCCTACTGGAGTTACAAAATAACACGTGCAATGACTATGCCAATGTGGAAAGATCTTCCCTGGGGTAGGATGAAACTGCTGAGCAACATCATGTCAGTTCTTTGGGACCCTTTATTTGTAGATCAAAACATAAGCAGGCATTGCCACTCAGTCATAAGATTATTTTTGGCATAACAGAAGTTTTTGATTCTTTTTCTGACAAGAGTTCAATTTTAGTCTTAGGTGACCAAAGCATGAACTTGAAATGGAATTTAGTAGACTGTCAGTCAGGCTGCTGACTTAGAAATGTTTTGACCCTCAGTATGTAACCTGACACTGTCATTTTCCCTTGAGTGTACACTATTTGATGCTATATGGTACAGTATATCTAAATATAAATGCTATTTCAGTCAACATTTCTTTTTGTCAGTTCTTTCCCTTTTCCCATTGTGGTGGGGGATGAAAGTGTATACTTATTTTTATATCTGTACATCCAAAGAAATGTATTAGAATTTAGTTGAATTTAAGAAAACAGAGTTTCACAGTATTATATCCTGCAAAAAAAAACAACAAAAAGTGAAAACAATGAATAAAACTTGCGACTTGGAGTAAAACAGCAGTCACATGGACTGATGCAATTGTATTTACAATAAGAGACAGTACATTTTCATTTTGAGAACATGTTTCACTCCTAATTGGCATTCAATATTTTGAAGCTCTGTATCTGTAATTCATTCATATAAGTGCCATTTAGATGTTTTTCCTCACTCCTTATAAAAAAAAAATAGCTGGAAATTAACCCCAGTAATATAACCAAACCAGCAACTATAATAAATGAATGCTAGCCAAGCAATAGTCCACACAGACTCTGAAGAAAATAAACTCATCTTCTTCTTCTTTTTTTGGCTGCTCCCATTAGGGGTCGCCACAGTGGATCATCTTTCGCATGTTGATTTGGCAAAATTTTACACCGGATGCACTTCCTGACATAACCCTCCCCATTTATCCAGGCTTGGGACTGGCATGAAGAAACACACTGGTTTGTGCATCCCCTGTGGCTGGGTTAAAAGGGAGAAGCTACTACTTTTTTTTTTTAATTTTTATTAATTTTTATTGTAATCATTCCATACAAATAGATCAATTTATAAACCAACAAAATTGAAGACAAATCAAACCCCACCCCTGAGAAGGAGAGTTTAGCCGAAGAAGAATTGCTTAGGGCTTCTTAATAAGGCAACAATAAACAAAAGAAAGGGAGAAATAAATATATAGGTAAACTAGCAAAATACCCACGCTTCGCAGCGGAGAAGTAGTGTGTTAAAGAGGTTATGTAAACATATATATACATATACATATATATACATATTTACATATACACATATCTACATATACATATATATACATACATATACACATCCACATATACATATATATACATATACAAATTTACACATCTACATATATATATATACATATGTACATATATATACATATAAATATATACATATCTACATATATATATATACACATATATATATACATATGCACATATATATATATATATATAAATATGGACATACATATATACATACATACATACATTCACATATATATATATATATATATATATATATATAGCAAAATACCCGCGCTTCGCAGCAGAGAAGTAGTGTGTTAAAGAGGTTATGTAAACATATATATACATATACATATATACACATATCTACATATACATATATATACATATATACATACACATATCAACATATATATACACATACATATACACATATACATAAACACACACATATACATCCATCCATCCATCCTCTTCATATATACATATATACATACATACTTAGTGCGTTGTAACACGGGCTGTGATTGTTACATGGGAGGGAGACGACAAATCACAGCTTCCCGCTTTCTAATCGGGCCTGTGATTGGTGCTTTGACTGATGCCCAGATCCCACAGTTTGTCCCCTTAGGAGAGGCGTTAGGCAAGTGTAATTGAATAGCGGTGCTGCAAGTTTAGCTTTACACCTGTTTTTAAGGCTTATTGACTGAAAGGGGCTTTCATGAAAAAACTTAGGGCTTTGCTACAGGATACACCCTCCAAAAGTTAAGGAAGTAAAAATAAAGGTATACATGTCTGTTTTATTTAAACCTTTTAAGTTTGTAACAGATAGATAGACAGATAGATAGATAGATACTTTATTAATCCCAATGGGAAATTCACATTCTCCAGCAGCAGCATACTGATACAATAAATAATATTAAAGAATGATAATAATGCAGGTGAAAAACAGACAATAACTGTGTATAATGTTAAATGTTAACGTTTACCCCCCCGGGTGGAATTGAAGAGTCGCATAGTTTGGGGGAGGAACGATCTCCTCAGTCTGTCAGTGGAGCAGGACAGTGACAGCAGTCTGTCGGTGAAGCTGCTCCTCTGTCTGGAGATGATACTATTTAGTGGATGCAGGGGATTCTCCATAATTGACAGGAGCCTGTTGAGTGCCCTTCGCTCTGCCACAGATGTTAAACTGTCCAACTCCATGCCAACAATAGAGCCTGCCTTCCTCACCAGTTTGTCCAGGCATGAGGCGTCTTTCCTCTTAATGCTGCCTCCCCAGCACAACACCGCGTAGAAGAGGGCGCTCACCACAACCGTCTGATAGAACATCTGCAGCATCTTATTGCAGATGTTGAAGGACGCCAGCCTTCTAAGGAAGTATAGACGGCTCTGTCCTTTCTTGCACAGCGCATCAGTATTGGCAGTCCAGTCTAATTTATCATCCAGCTGCACTCCCAGATATTTACAGGTCTGCACCATCTGCACACAGTCACCTGTGATGATCACGGGGTCTATGAGGGGTCTGGGCCTCCTAAAATCCACCACCAGCTCCTTGGTTTTGCTGGTGTTCAGTTGTAGGTGGTTTGAGTCGCACCACTTAACAAAGTCATTGATTAGGTCCCTATACTCCTCCTCCAGCCCATTCCTGATGCAGCCCACAATAGCAGTGCCTTCAGTTGTGAGAAGCAGATCATAGAATGGTTGAAAATAGTTTACTGTCAAATAATGCAAAGAGTACTCGACACGTGTTTCCCCCTTATTCTTGGCTCATCAGTCGTACACACTCACTGCACTCGCTTACGGTAATCGAACCTCGGACGTCAGCGCTAGAGGGGCTTCGCAGCGGTGAACTATTGCTTTTAAATTTTAATTAAGAAGAAAAGAAAACCTTTTTAAATTAAGTCTTAAAAAGAGGTGTAAAGATATTGACAATAAGCTACGCAAACCCACCAAGACATGCAATCGTTTAAATCAAGGCGCGAGTCGAAAAACACCATCCCATAATATTAGTTAACGATTAACACATTTCTATATGTATTGTAAGCATACAATACGACTGATAATATGTTGCGCTTATTTATCTGGTGTACCGCCATTTTTGCGCGTTTAACGGCTGAAATCTAACGTGGTTTGTGCCCTTCAGAATGAAAACAGTTTGCATTTACCTTTTTAATAAAAGGCGAGCTTTTACGCCTGAGAAATCACCCCGTAAATGCACACATTTAATTGCACATGTGTTAATATGTATGCTTACACAGTATTAAAAGACACTCAACAATTAACGTCATTTACCTTCGTTCCCGACTCGTGCTGTAAATCTCTTCCTTGTTTTCAGTTCACGTGATTACGTAGGAGGCGTGATGACGCGATACGTGACTCCGCCTCCTCCATTAGAGTATATGGACAAAAAACAGGTTCCAGTTATGACCATTACGCGTAGAATTTCGAAATGAAACCTGCCTAACTTTTGTAAGTAAGCTGTAAGGAATGAGCCTGCCAAATTTCAGCCTTCTACCTACACGGGAAGTTGGAGAATTAGTGATGAGTCAGTCAGTCAGTCAGTCAGTGAGTCAGTGAGGGCTTTGCCTTTTATTAGTATAGATAAGAAATGGAGAAGGGAATTAAATGCGGTAATAGTTATTTCTCTTATTCTAAAATAATATTGATTAAATCCTGCCAGGTTTTGAAAAAATTTTGTACAGATCCTCTAACTGAGAATTTGATTTTTTCCAATTTCAAATAATATAAAACATCGGTTTCCCACTGACTTATCAGAGGAGAATTAGGATTCTTCCAATTTAACAGAATAAGTCTGCATGCCAAAAGTGTAGTGAATGCAATCACCGTTTGCTTGTCCTTCTCCACTTCAAGTCCGTCTGGAAGATCACCGAACACAGCTGTTAATGGGTTAGGAGGGATTGTGACCCCAAGGCTGTCTGAGAGGCACTTAAAAATTTTGGTCCAAAATGATGTTAGTTTGGTGCAGGCCCAAAACATGTGACCCAGTGAGGCAGGAGCTTGGTTGCAGCGTTCGCAGGTTGGATCTTGCCCTGGAAACACTTTAGACAGTTTTAAGCGAGACAGATGGGCTCGATATATAATTTTTAGTTGAATAATTCTATGCTTTGCGCATATGGAGCTCGAGTGAATTCTCTGCTTTGCTACCTTCCATTCCTTTTCTGATATATTAATTAAGAGATCTTCTTCCCAATGTCCTCTTGGATCTTTGAAAGGTAGGGACTGTAATAAGATTTTATATAATGTGGAAATGGTGTTTAATTCCTCGAAATTGAACAGTATTTTTTCCAGCATTGTGGAGGGTGCGAGGTGGGGGAAATCGGGCAATTTCTGTTTAACAAAATTTCTAATTTGAAGATAGTGAAAGAAATGTGTAGCTAGGAGGTTGAATTTTCAACGTAATTGTTCAAAAGATGTAAATATGTTGTCTATATAAAGATCTCTGAGCATTTTAATCCCAAAACTTTTCCAGGTATTAAAAACTGGATATACTTGCGAAGGTTGAAAAAGGTGGTTCTCTTGCAGAGGTGCCACTGATAAAAGATTTTCCATCTTAAAATGCTTTCTAATTTGGTTCCATATTCTGAGTGAGTAAAGCACAATTGGGTTATTAGTATATTTGCGATAACTTTCATTTATTGGAGAGCAGAGCAGGGAGTATAAAGAAGTACTACAGGATTTTACTTCTATTGCGGACCAAGCCTGTGTATGTTCATATATTTGTGTCCAGGTTTTTATGGCTTGTATGTTTGCTGCCCAGTAATAAAACTGAAAATTAAGTAAAGCCATGCCACCTTCTGCCTGAGGTCTTTGTAGGGTTGCTCTTCGGATACGTGGGTGTTTTGAGTTCCAAATGAATGAGGTTATTGTTGAATCTAACTGTTTAAAAAATGATTTATTGATGTATATTGGAATGTTTTGAAATAAAAAGAGAAGTTTAGGAAGGATATTCATCTTGAGTCCCAGACCATACTACTCTCCTCTTCTCTATTCTCATTTTCCCAGAAATATATAAATGCTTCAATCTCTGCATAGATCAACATGACTATCAGTGAAACAGTGGTGCATGCCAATTTCCTCTGCAGAAGAAATAGTGTAGACACATTTACTTTGGGTCAACAATAGTATTGTGGTCAGCTATCAAAAAGTACCTGATTAGAAGCCAATGTCCCCAGAACGCATTCATTTTCAAAGGAAGGAGGCAGTTCTGTGTCACCACATTGTGTGTAGATGAGATACTAATCTGACTATTCAAAGCAGGTGACTCTTTTGCAAGAACAGGTAAATATTTATGCCCTGTAGATAGCCATCAACAATAATCTGTAGCAGAACTTTCCAGAAATTTTGCCTTTTCTTTAATACACTGGTTTATAGGCCATTATACTAAGCAACACACAGAAATGTCATTTTCTATAAAACACTGAATTCTAGCCCATTACACCGGCTCAATCTATACTAATAAAAGGCAAAGCCCTCACTGACTGACTGACTGACTGACTGACTGACTGACTCACTCACTCACTCACTCACTCACTCATTCACTCATCACTAATTCTCCAACTTCCCGTGTAAGTGGAAGGCTGAAATTTGGCAGGCTCATTCCTTACTGCTTACTTACAAAAGTTAGGCAGGTTTCATTTCGAAATTCAAAGCGTAACGGTCATAACTGGAACCTCTTTTTTGTCCATATACAGTAATGGACTGCAGCTTGAAGGCTGTGGGAGGCGGGGTTGTGTATTGCGTCATCACGCCTCACACGTAATCACGTGAACTGACTGTGAAGGAGAAAGGACAGCTTTATTTGGCGTTCGTTTATAAAACAGCGGACAGGCTGTGTAAAGGCAGCTTCACAAAAAAACAGATCCTTAACAAATTGTTATTGGTATATTTTCCCTCAATTTAAAAACGTTTTCTTTTCTTCTTAATTAAAATTTAAAAGCAATACTTCACCGCTGCGAAGCGCCTCTAGCGCTGACGTCCGAGATTCGATTCTTGTAAGGGAGTGCAGTGAGTGTGTACGCCTGATGAGCCAAGAATTAGGGTGAAACACGTGTCGCGTACTCTTTGCATTATTTGACAGTAAACTATTTTCAACCATTCTATGATCTGCTTCTCACAACTAAAGGCACCGTGGGTGATGTTAGCTGACTTGCTGGCCAGCCATAAGCGTTACCTGGTAGGTAACCATCCATACAATCAGATTGTGATTCAGACTACGAATGCCGTGAATGTAATTACCCCGATCTACATGCTGTAAAATAAACAAACCACACGCCGTGGCGCAATGTTAGGGGCTTCGCCTCTAGCGCTGACGTCCGAGGTTCGAATCCCGAGAGGGAGTGCAGTAGAGTGTGTACGCCTGATGAGCCAAGAATTAGGGCGAAACACGTGTCCCGTACTCTTTGCATTATTTGACAGTAAACTATTTTCAACCATTCTATGATCTGCTTCTCACAACTGAAGGCACCGTGGCGGATGTTAGCTGACTTGCTGGCCAACCATAAGCGTTACCTAGTAGGTAACCACCCATACAAAAGGCAGCTTCACAAAAAAACAGATCCTTAACAAATTGTTATTGGTATATTTTCCCTCAATTTAAAAAGGTTTTCTTTTTTTCTTAATTAAAATTTAAAAGCAATACTTCACCGCTGCGAAGCCCCTCTAGCGCTGACGTCCGAGGTTCGATTCCCGTAAGGGAGTGCAGTGAGTGTGTACACCTGATGAGCCAAGAATTAGGGCGAAACATGTGTTGCGTACTCTTTGCATTATTTGACAGTAAACTATTTTCAACCATTCTATGATCTGCTACTCACAACTGAAGGCACCGTGGCTGATGTTAGCTGACTTGCTGGCCAACCATAAGCATTACCTGGTAGGTAACCACCCATACAATCAGATTGTGATTCAAACTGTGAATGCCGTGAATGTAATTACCCCGATCTACATACTAGAGAAACCTCAATGAAGAAGAAACAGCGTGTAAGCATACATATTAAGACATGTGCAATTAAACGTGTGCATTTACGGGGTGATTTCTCAGGCTTAAAAGCTCGCCTTTTATTAAAAAGGTAAATGCAAACTGTTTTCATTCTGAAGGGCACAAACCACGTTGGATTTCAGCTGTTAAACGCGCAAAAATGTCGGTACACCAGATAAATAAGCGCAACATATTATAAGTTGTATTGTATGCTTACAATACATATAGAAATGTGTTAATCGTTAACTAATAGTATCGGATGGTGTTGTTCGACTCGCGCCTTGATTTAAATGATTCCATGTCTTGGTGGGTTTGCGTAGCTTATTGTCAATATCTTTACACCTCTTTTTAAGACTTATTGACTGAAACGGGCTTTCACGAAAAAAGTTAGGGCTTTGCTACAGGATACACCCTCCACAAGTTAAGGAAGTAAAAATAAAATATATATTTCTGTTTTATTTAAACCTTTTAAGTTCGTATGCATAGCCCCATTTGGCTGTTTTAGTTTTTTTTTTCTTTCTTCAGTAATATTTAATCTCCTTAAAGAAAAACAACATATGTATTTTACTTTTTTTGTATCTCTTTAGTAATATTTTAGTGTAAAAGGATAACCAGTATTTAAACCTTTTATGTTACTTTATAAAGTTATTTTACACAATGTTGAAAAATTAAGAAGAAAGCTACATATTTTGGCAGCTGCTGCTTTAATTTTCAATGAAATGAAAAAAGCTCTCCAAGAGAAAACCTCAATGAAGAAGAAACACTATCTAAAAAGGAGAAACCCTCATTTATAAAGATTTGCTGCAGATGACTTAACTGAAAATAAATGAATAGTTCCTATGTGTATAATACATATTTATCTATTTGACTTATGCCTTTATTCCAGCAACTTGCAACATCTGAGGTACAATTTGTTACATTACTTTTGTTTTTTGCAGCACAGGCAGGTGAAGTGACTTCCTCAGGGTCACACAGTGGTGTCAGTACCAGGATTTGAACTGACAAGCTCCGGGTTTGCTGAAATATTACTGAAGAAAGAAAAAAAACGAAAACGGGCAAATGGGGCTATGCATACAGATGTCCATCCATCTATTATCCAACCCGCTATATCCTAAATACAGGAGCCAATCCCTGCCAACACAGGGCACAAGGCAGGAAACAAACCCCGGGCAAGGTGTCAGCCCACCGCAGGGCGCACACACCCACACACTAGGGACAATTTAGAATCGCCAATGCACCTAACCTGCATGTCTTTGGACTGTGGAAGGAAACTGGAGTACCCAGAGGAAACCCAGACAGACATGGGGAGAACATTCAAACTCCACGCAGGGAAGCGAACCCGGGTCTCCTAACTGGCACCTTTCACTGCGCCACCATACTGCCCGCATACAAACTTAAAAGGTTTAAATAAAACAGAAATATAAACCTTTATTTTTACTTCCTTAACTTGTGGAGGGTGTATCCTGTAGCAAAGCCCTAAGTTTTTTCATGAAAGCCCCTTTCAGTCAATAAGCCTTAAAAACAGGTGTAAAGCTAAACTTGCAGCACCGCTATTCAATTACACTTGCCTAACGCCAATCCTAAGGGGACAAACTGTGGGATCTGGGCATCAGTCAAAGCACCAATCACAGGCCCGATTAGAAAGCGGGAAGCTGTGATTTGTCGTCTCCCTCCCATGTAACAATCACAGCCCGTGTTACAACGCACTATGTATGTATGTGTATATGTATATATGTATATGTGTGTGTGTATGTATGTGTGTATATGTATGTGTATATATATGTTGATATGTGTATATATATGTGGATGTGTATATGTATATATATATATATGTATATATACAGTAGTGTGAAAAACTATTTGCCCCCTTCCTGATTTCTTATTCTTTTGCATGTTTGTCACACAAAATGTTTCTGATCATCAAACACATTTAACCATTAGTCAAATATAACACAAGTAAACACAAAATGCAGTTTTTAAATGATGGTTTTTATTATTTAGGGAGAAAAAAAATCCAAACCTACATGGCCCTGTGTGAAAAAGTAATTGCCCCCTTGTTAAAAAATAACCTAACTGTGGTGTATCACACCTGAGTTCAATTTCCGTAGCCACCCCCAGGCCTGACTACTGCCACACCTGTTTCAATCAAGAAATCACTTAAATAGGAGCTGCCTGACACAGAGAAGTAGACCAAAAGCACCTCAAAAGCTAGACATCATGCCAAGATCCAAAGAAATTCAGGAACAAATGAGAACAGAAGTAATTGAGATCTATCAGTCTGGTAAAGGTTATAAAGCCATTTCTAAAGCTTTGGGACTCCAGCGAAACACAGTGAGAGCCATTATCCACAAATGGCAAAAACATGGAACAGTGGTGAACCTTCCCAGGAGTGGCTGGCCGACCAAAATTACCCCAAGAGCGCAGAGACGACTCATCCGAGAGGTCACAAAAGACCCCAGGACAACGTCTAAAGAACTGCAGGCCTCACTTGCCTCAATTAAGGTCAGTGTTCACGACTCCATCATAAGAAAGAGACTGGGCAAAAACGACCTGCATGGCAGATGTCCAAGACGCAAACCACTGTTAAGCAAAAAGAACATTAGGGCTCGTCTCAATTTTGCTAAGAAACATCTCAATGATTGCCAAGACTTTTGGGAAAATACCTTGTGGACTGATGAGACAAAAGTTGAACTTTTTGGAAGGCAAATGTCCCGTTACATCTGGCGTAAAAGGAACACAGCATTTCAGAAAAAGAACATCATACCAACAGTAAAATATGGTGGTGGTAGTGTGATGGTCTGGGGTTGTTTTGCTGCTTCAGGACCTGGAAGGCTTGCTGTGATAGATGGAACCATGAATTCTACTGTCTACCAAAAAATCCTGAAGGAGAATGTCCGGCCATCTGTTCGTCAACTCAAGCTGAAGCGATCTTGGGTGCTGCAACAGGACAATGACCCAAAACACACCAGCAAATCCACCTCTGAATGGCTGAAGAAAAACAAAATGAAGACTTTGGAGTGGCCTAGTCAAAGTCCTGACCTGAATCCAATTGAGATACTATGGCATGACCTTAAAAAGGCAGTTCATGCTAGAAAACCCTCAAATAAAGCTGAATTACAGCAATTTTGCAAAGATGAGTGGGCCAAAATTCCTCCAGAGCGCTGTAAAAGACTCATTGCAAGTTATCGCAAACGCTTGATTGCAGTTATTGCTGCTAAGGGTGGCCCAACCAGTTATTAGGTTCAGGGGGCAATTACTTTTTCACACAGGGCCATGTAGGTTTGGATTTTTTTTTCTCCCTAAATAATAAAAACCACCATTTACAAACTGCATTTTGTGTTTACTTGTGTTATATTTGACTAATGGTTAAATGTGTTTGATGATCAGAAACATTTTGTGTGACAAACATGCAAAAGAATAAGAAATCAGGAAGGGGGCAAATAGTTTTTCACACCACTGTATGTATATGTAGATATGTGTATATGTAGATATGTATATATATATATATATGTATATGTATATATATATGTTTACATAACCTCTTTAACACACTACTACTCCACTGCGAAGCGCGGGTATTTTGCTAGTTTACAATAAATGCCTGACACTGTGCCTACTTACTGATGATGCTAATGGCTCTCACTCACTATATAGGCTTTTTCACTCCAGTAGAACACCAAGGGTGCTCGAAACATGAGCCAGATAGCTCTAGAGAGGATGCTGCAACTGTGAAGAAAAATCCTGTCTAAAAATTCTCTTAAGGACTACAAACAAGTAGGTGTCATCTGACATATCATGAAGTCCTTTACAATGGTGGACTTGAAACTAGGAGTGTGCAATAAGTATCATCTACAACAGGGGTCCTCAATCATGGTCCTGGAGGGCCGTAGTGGCTTCAGGTTTTTGCTCCAACCCAATTACTTAATAAGAAGCACTTATTGCTCAAGTAACACTTCAGCTTCACTTTACTGGTCTCGCTCGTTAAGATTTTGAACCCTTATTTCTTATTTTAGTCTTAAACATCTGTTTTCTTCGTTTTTAATTGTTCCTAATTAGCAATAATACACAAATGACAAAAGAGACCAGCATTTCTCCATTTAGCTTGTTACCATTTACACCTGTGTGTATTTATCAGGCACTGTGGGGTTTAATTAAATACTTGGAAGGAAAGTGAAGAGAAAAAAGTGAAGGACTGAGGATTACTCCTCCATTTTAGCCTTCAAATCATTTGGATGATATCCTTAGAAAGGGGAAGAAAATCTAGGATACGACAATTACCTGACATAGCAGAGTTAAAGCACTAATAAGCCATGAAATTAAATTATTGGCAAGAATTGCTTTCTAATTAAACAACCGAGTTAGAACAAAAAACTGCAACCACTGCGGCGCTCCGGGACTGTGATTGAGGACCCCTGATCTACAATAAGGAGCGGACTGGGTCTCAAAACTGGCTTGGGCATCCTTCAACGAGTGAGGTCAACCCACTCGGCCGATTATTCATTGTCATTTTCTTAAAATTTGTGATGAGTATGCAGCTCGCAACTTGCTATGAGCCTATGATATGAACTCTATCTAAACTGTTACCAAACTTAATCTGTACACTGTTGTTTAGACACAACTTAAAATTTGACAACATGCTTAGAAATAAAATTTAATGAAAAATAAAAATTTAGTACCACGGCTTACACGTTATTAGAGTACATGTCAAATGTCAATGTCATGTCCAAGTGCCAGTACCCTAGTAGCTGCTCATTTACTATAGAATACATTATAACCGAGGTTATAATGAAAACCTCACATGATTGAAATGTTCCATTAACTTAACGCTAAACTAGAAATGTTCCGTCCTAATATGAAAAATTCCTATCCTGCGCTTTATAATTTTATTTCATCATACTAATACCATACCACTTATCGCTCACACCGACGACCAGAGAACAATAAAATGCATAATAAATAATCTAAACTAATTATTAGTACCGATGAATTTAAATACTAGATATGAGATAAAATAAATTGCAATAATGTATATGCTAACCAAAAATTTAGCGTTATCGAAACAGAAATCGGTAAAAAGGCAGTTTTGACCAAATGTTTTGCTGCAACGTTGTGTACTGACAACTAAAACAACTTAACGACGTAATACGGTATATTATATAGGACTATATAAATCGCAGTACCGGACAGATAATGTTTAGTGGTTTAGAAAATTAATTTTAATGTCAAACAGTAACAAGTACAGTACATAAAATTTATTTCATGAAACGGCCGACCCATGACCAGACCAGAGTCTGGGGCTCACCGTGCATTGCCCAAATGCCCTAATGGCAAGTCCGCCCCTGTCTACAATAATGTCTTAATTGTTGTTTTAACAATGTGCAAGCTGAAATTATCAAGTATGTCACCCACATAAAACACACCTTGACAAACTACGCATTCACTGTCTCATGTAACCTAATATATTGGATAGAGTACTGTGCATGCGCAAAGCGAGAGCAGAGGTGTGCCCAGTCAGCACATCACAAGTTCAGCCTAAAACTGAGTGCGCTAACAGCATCAGGGAACAAAACAGCCTCGCAATTCAAGTTATTAAATTTAATTGCAAGATGTAAATCATCCTCACTCTCGTGAAGGTGGGTTGGCTTTAAAAAGACTATTGTTGAACAAATGACAGCAAACTATAGTGGAAATCGATTGTCATTAAAGGCAGTGCTACAACTAACTTGTTTCACCATCTGCGAACTTACCACCGCACAAAATATGAAGATTGCAAAAAGCTGTCCACAACAGGTCTGAATCACCCAAAGTACAAGTGCAAAAAACACACTCCGCAAACTTTAGCTGAATCATTCTGCAAAAAAGTGCTGTACGACAAGAAAAGCAACAGATAGCAAGAACATTGCTGCGAAAAGACTGCATGGGTTACAATGCACGACAGCAGACAGAGGGGCCAACGTTTGTCAGTGCACTACAGATGAACAGCTGGAAGCTTATTTTGGACACAGGCTTCATATTGCCATTGATGAGTAATTTGGATTCCTCTACAAAATGCAGTTTAAGTGAAACTTATCTAGTATGGAGACCCCTAGGTGTCTGTCAAAAAAAAAAACCCCTGTTTGGACGAATTATTACTCCATTCGAACAAATTATGTTAATTCGTTCAAGCGGATTTTTATTTCCTTAAAAAGCTAAAGGCTTATTTTGGGTGCACTTTATTTCGCAAGCTGTTGGGGGTCCTCTGTTGCAAAGCCAATTTGTTTTTTTCTTTTATTATTCAAAACACTTGCACAGATCCACCTCCTCAACCCACCTTCATGCCTGCAAATGTTGGACACAAGGGAAGGAGCAAAAAAGAAAAAAAGTCTTTTAGTGGCTATTAAAAAGAACAACTCAGGAATTCAGAGAAGGCAAGTCTCTGCACACTGCTATTGAAAAGGAGATCAAGAGCTACTTGATGATACCCGAGGTGCACAGTGACGTAAATCCATTTGAGTGGTGGAACACAGAAGTACATTTCCCAAATTGAGGAAACTTACAAAAAAGTACCTGTGCATGTCTGCCTCAAGCAGCCCTTTTGAGGGGGCTTTCAGCAAATGTAACATGTAACCATGCTGCTCTGAAGCCAGATGCTTTGAACAGAATGGTGTTCCTGTCACACAGCTTGAAGGTTCCTCCGTAGAATTTTACAATTTTTATTTATTTTTTATATCTTTATGCAATATTGGACACAACTTGAAGTCTGTTAAAGGTGGTGTTTTTTTTTTGTATCTTTGTGCAATATATGACAGAACTTGTTTAAAAATGCTACAGTACCCCCCCCCCCCCCCCCCCCGTAGTATTTGACAGAATATGGATTTTTACATTATAGTACAGTACATTATATGAGATTTTTGTTCTTGCTTGTATACTGAACAACTCCACCTTACAGCAGAGCAGTTAATCCTGACTATAATGTTCATGCCCTGTAGTTCAATTATGATTAGTATTTTTATTCCCTTTGGGTTCATATCTCATTTACATTAACGGTAAGTGCCTGTTTAAAATACTCTCAATATAATAGTTTTGTTGGCAATTCTTTGAGTAAGTCCTATAGGTCACTTTGAAATAATTTACTCATACTTAATGTTTGTATTATTTTACTTCAGTTTTAAATAAATAAGACTGGTTGTCCTTAACTGTTTCTATTAATCCAATTAGTAATCTACAATTAAAATCCTATTAACAAGACTAGGCTAGATTAATAAGACTTTTACAAACACATTTTTAAAGGATGCAAAATATCGTCTAATTATCATTATCGTAAAGTACGCCGTTACTGGTAGAGATATAATTTGTTGCCAATGTCGCACAACCCTACTTGAAACAACTGTGACCAATGGTTACAGATCTCCTTGTCACATATACAAGCTGGTGGTTCTTGGGTCTACAAACTCTACCTGGACAAAGTTAGCACTATGGTTAGAATTACATTTATTTTATTCTTCAGTGCCTTTAACACTATCCAGCCTCTCTGGCTGGAGAATAAGATCACAGGAGCAGGAGTTTTTACACATAATCTATGACAAACACAGTATGTTAAAACTCCAAAAAAAGGGTTAGACTGTCTGGAGCTAGTAGTTTGTAATAATAAAGACAGAATGGAGAAGGTTTATGTGATTAAACTAACAGGGTCTACTAATCACAATGTACAGGTAAGACAATTCCCCAAACGTTATGCTTACTTTAGTTATCCAGATTTTGAGCAGAGGGAGCAAAATCCACAGTATATGAAAAGACAGTTGGAGACATGGGCCAGTGTGATGAGCCACAACAGAGATGTTAACAATCTTTTCCAGAAATTATACAGTAGCTTAAACATTTTCTAAAAACTATAGTTAGAGCGTACTCACCATTACTTCAGAAATATTGGGGTGCAGAGGCATCCACTTCAACGATGTGTCGCCATAGCAGCATTCAGAAGTGCTTCAGTAGCAGACTGTCCTGGAACAAGTGTTCTGTACGCAGGTCTATGGACAGAAAAATGCCTGTGGATGCGAGACAGTCATCCAGCAGTCTATTGCCATGGAGAATGTAAGGTGCCAGTACACGTGAGGAGAAGAGCTCATCTAAGGGGTAGAGAGCTACAGCAGAAGAGGACAGACTAACCTCACATGCCTCCTGTTGTATGAGCTTCTTCTTTCGGCTGCTCCCATTAGGGGTTGCCACAGTGGATCATCTTCTTCTATATCTTTCTGTCCTCTGCATCTTGTTCTGTTACACCCATCACCTACATGTCCTCTCTCACCACATCCATAAACATTCTCTTAGGCCTTCCTCTTTTCCTCTTCCCTGGCAGCTCTATCCTTAGCATCCTTCTCCCAATATACCCAGCATCTCTCCTCTGCACATGTCCAAATCAACGCAATCTCGCCTCTCTGAATTTTGTTTCCCAACCGTCCAACTTGAGCTGACCCTCTAATGATAGATAGATAGATAGATAGATAGATAGATAGATAGATAGATAGATAGATAGATAGATAGATAGATAGATAGATAGATACTTTATTAATCCCAAGGGAAATTTTCATAATGTACTCATTTCTAATCCTGTCCATCCTCGTCATACCCGTGCAAATCTTAGCATCTTTAACTCTGCTACCTCCAGCTCTGTCTCCTGCTTTCTGGTCAGTGCCACCGTCTCCAACCCATATAACATAGCTGGTCTCACTACCATCCTGTAGACCTTCCCTTTCACACTTGCTGATATCCGTCTGTCACAAATTACTCCTGACACTCTTCTCCACCCATTCCACCCTACCTGCACTCTCTTTTTCAACTCTCTTCCACAATCCCCATTACTCTGTACTGTTGATCACAAGTATTTAAACTCATCCACCTTCGCCAACTCTACTCCCTGCATCCTCGCCATTCCACTGACCTCCCTCTCATTTACACACATGTATTCTGTCTTGTTCCTACTGACCTTCATTCCTATCCTCTCTAGAGCATATTTCCACCTCTCCTGGGTCTCGTCAACCTGCTCCCTACTATCGCTACAGATCACAATGTCATCAGCAAACCTCATAGTCTACGGGGACTCCTGTCTAATCTCATCTGTCAACCTGTCCATTACTATTGCAAATAAGAAAGGGCTCAGAGCTGATTCCTGATGTAATCCCACCTCCAACTTGAATGCATCCGTCACTCCAACCGCAGACCTCACCACAGTCACACTTCCCTCGTACATATCTTGTACAACTCTTACGTACTTCTCTACCACTCCCAACTTCCTCATACAATGCCACAACTCCTCTCGAGGCACCCTGTCATATGCTTTCTCCAGGTCCACAAAGACACAATGCACCTCCTTCTGGCTTTCTCTAAACTTCTCCATCAGCATCCTCAGAGCAAACATTGCATCTGTGGTGCTCTTTCTTGGCATGAAATCATACTGCTACTCACTAATCATCACCTCACTTCTTAACCTAGCTTCCACTACTCTTTCCCATAACTTCATGCTGTGGCTCATCAATTTTATCCCCCTGTAGTTACTGCAGTCCTGCACATCCCCCTTATTCTTAAATATCGGCACCAGTACACTTCTTCTCCACTCCTCAGGCATCCTCTTACTTTCCAAGATTCCATTAAACAATCTGGTTAAAAACTCCACTGCCATCTCTCCTAAACACCTCCATGCTTCCATGGGAATGTCATCTGGACCAACGGCCTTTCCATTTTCCATCCTCTTCATAGCTGTCCTTACTTCCTCCTTGCTAATCTGTTGCACTTCCTGATTCACTATCTCCACATCATCCAAAATCTTCTCTCTCTCTCGTGCTCTTCATTCATCAGCCTCTCAAAGTACTCTTTCCATCTGCTCAACACACTCTCCTCGCTTGTCAGTACATTTCCATCTTTATCCTTTATCACCCTAACCTGCTGCACATCTTTCCCAGCTCGGTCCCTCTGTCTAGCCAATCAGTACATGCCCTTTTCTCCCTGGTTAGTGTCCAACCTCTCATACAAGAATAGAATAGGCACTGCCGTGAGTGGCAGTCTTTCCAGCAGCTCCGTGTAAGGACTTTATCTTCTTTATCTTTCTACATTTTTCTCTATCTCTCTGATCACTCCTACCACTTTCTTTTATGTGGACTTGTTTCCTGGACACTTTTTACTACTTGGACATGGATTTTTACACACTGAGACTCATCTATTTAGGTATTCAACTTCAAGCTCTGAGAACAAAGGCCCGTGCCGATGTGGTTCCCTATTTACCCGACAAGGTAAGAAGGTCGTATCGTGGCAGCAGAGCTGGTGCTAAGCTAAAGGTTAAGCGGCTAGCGAGAAAGTGGTGATATAAGCCTTCGGTGCCTTCTGTGATCCTGGCAAATGTGAACTCACTACCAAATAAGATGAATGAACTGGCTGCACTGGTGAAAAATGTCAGGAACTACAGAGAATGCAGTCTGTTGTGTTTTTGTGAAACGTGGCTAATAACTAACATCCCAGATGCTAACGTGGAGCTACCCGGGATTAGCACAGTTAGAGTGGACAGAGACGCAAATACCTGTGGGAAGCAGAAAGGAGGAGGACTTGCTCTCTATGTGAACACAAGGTGGTGCAACCCTGGACATGTAAACGTCAAAATCTCCACTTGCTGCAGGGACATTGAACTGTTGGCCATAAGTCTGCGTCTCTATTACTTGCCCAGAGAGTTTGGACACGTCATTGTTGCTATTGTTTACATCCCTCCTGGACGTGGAGATAGCGGGTGACATCATCCACTCCGCTGTTGCTAAATTACAAACACAGCACCCCAAGGCGCTTCTGCTAATCTCAGGAGATTTTAACCATGTGACACTGGACAAAACATTACCTGCCTTCTCCCAATATGTGGATTGTAACACCCAGGGAAATAGGACTATTGACCTACTGTATGCAAACGTTAAAGATGCATACAGCGCCACCCTGCTGCCTGCGCTTGGGAAAGCAGATCATAACCTGGTTCTGCTTCAGCCTTACTACAAACCAAGAGTGAGGGAGCTACCTACAACCACACGCTCATTCAGGAAGTGGTCCCCTGAGGCAGAGGAGGCTCTGAGAAACTGCTTTGGAACTACGGACTGGGATATCCTGCAGGGGTCACATAGTGAGAACATTGAGAAGGTTGTTGACTACACTACTGACTACATCAACTTCTGTATGGACATTGTAGTTCCAGTAAGAACAGTACGCTGCTATGCTAACAACAAGCCATGGATTACAAGTGACATCAAGGGCCTTTTGAACCAGAATAAAAGGGCTTTTAAAGGTGGTGATCAGCACGAGCTCAAGCGCATGCAGAAGGAACTCCGGGTCCAGCTCAGAGCGGTAAAGGAGCAGTACAGAAGAAAACTGGAGAAAAAGTTGCAGAATAACAGCATGAAGGAAGTGTGGGATGGGATGAAGATCATAACTGGCTGCAGCTCGAAGCGGGGTGCCTCCATCAAGAGAGACAGGGAGAAAGCAAACCTGATGAACAACTTTTTTTACCAGGTTTGACCACCCTAACTCACGTTCACTCTCACCTCGGAGTACTGCATCCTTCACCCATCCTTCTGCTGATACCAGCATAGGAGAGTTTTCCCCCACCCACAACTACAGCAGCCCAGGTAAGCAGACAGCTGAGGAGACTTTGTGCCAGCAAAGCAGTGGGTCCAGATGGAGTATCGCCACGACTGTTGAAGGCCTGTGCGTTGGAGCTGGGGAGTCGTCTACAGCGCATCTTCAACCTGAGCCTGGAATAGGGAAGGGTCCCAAGGCTTTGGAAAACATCTTGCATCACTCCAGTCCTAAAGGTATAACATCCTAGTGAGCTGAATGATTTCAGCCCTGTCGCCCTGATGTCACATGTGATGAAGACCATGAAGCGGCTGCTGCTTCACCACCTGAGGCCACAGGTTCACCACGCCCTCGACCCTCTACAGTTCACATACCAGGAGAAGGTGGGAGTGGAGGATGCCATCATCTATATGCTACACCGATCCCTCTCCCACTTGGACAGAGGCAGTGGTGCTGTAAGAATTATGTTTCTGGACTTCTCTAGCGCCTTCAACACCATCCAACCTCTGCTCCTTAGGGACAAGCTGACAGAGATGGGAGTAGATTCATACCTGGTGGCATGGATCGTGGACTATCTTACAGACAGACCTCAGTATATGCATCTTGGCAACTGCAGGTCTGACATTGTGGTCAGCAACACAGAACTGCCGCAGGGGACTGTGCTTTCTCCGGTCCTGTTCAGCCTATATACATCGGACTTCCAATACAACTCGGAGTCCTGCCACGTGCAAACGTTCGCTGATGACACTGCTATCGTGGGCTGCATCAGGAGTGGGCAGGAGGAGGAGTATAGGAACCTAATCAAGGACTTTGTTAAACGGTGCGACTCAAATCACCTACAGCTGAACACCAGCAAAACCAAAGAGCTGGTAGTGGATTTTAGGAGGCCCAGGCACCTCACGGACCCGTGATCATCAGAGGTGACTGTGTGCAGAGGGTACAGACCTATAAATACCTGGGAGTGCAGCTGGATGATAAACTGGACTGGACTGCCAATACTAATGCTCTGTGCGAGAGAGGACAGAGCCAACTATACTTTCTTAGAAGGCTGGCGTACTTAAACATCTCCAACAAGATGCTGCAGATGTTCTATCAGACGGTTGTGGCGAGCGCCCTCTTCTACGTGGTGGTGTGCTGGGGAGGCAGCATAAAGAAGAGGGACGCCTCACGCCTGGACAAACTGGTGAGGAAGGCAAGCTCTATTGTAGGCAAGGAGCTGGACAGTTTGACATCTGTGGCAGAGAGACGGGCGCTGTGCAGGCTCCTGTCAATCATGGAGAATCCAGTGCATCTACTGAACAGTATCATCTCCAGAGGTGCAGCTTCAGCGACAGACTGCTGTCACTGTCCTGCTCCACTGACAGACTGAGGAGATCGTTCCTTCCCCACACTATGTGACTCTTTGATTCCACGGGGGGTAAACGTTAACATTATACAATGTTATTGACTGTTATACCTGCCTCGCACACTCCACCTTGCATTTTTTAACCTGCACTGCATTTTTATCACTCTTTAAAATTGTTTTTATCAGTATGCTGCTGCTGGAGTACTGTATGTGAATTTCCCCTTGGGGATTAATAAAGTATCTATCTATCTATCTATCTATCTATCTATCTATCTATCTATCTATCTATCTATCTATCTATCTATCTATCTATCTATCTATCTATCTATCTATCTATCTACAACTCATCATACACCTTTTCTTTAGCCTTCGCCACCTCTCTCTTCACCTTGCAACTTATCTCCTTGTACTCTTGTCTACCTTCTGCATCTCTCTGATTATCCCACTTCTTTGCCAACCTCTTCCTCTGTATACTCTCCTGTGCTTTGCCATTCCACCACCAGGTTTCCTTTTTCCTCCTTCCTCTGTCCAGATGTCACCATACCTACCCATCACCTCCTCATCTCCACTGTTCCCTTCACCAACATGTCCATTGAAATCTGCTCCAATCACCACTTTCTGTCCCTTGAAGAACAACGCATCATGGCTACCATCACTATGTGAGTTATCACTAGAGGAACCCCGAGGCATTCAAAGGGATTGGTTGGTGAAAACACCGTGGCAATATAAAACACACTCATAGACACCAGGCGTCTGTGGAGAACAGGGAGCATAGAAAGAGTGATGTTTTTGAGTGAGCCTTCAATTGAATAGTGGAGTGGAAGCAATAGGTGGGGACAAGAGGTGGTGTGCTGTGCATGCTTATTTTAAGTATGTTCATTTCCTTTTTGATTTCATTTAGAAGAACCTCCAGAACTTTATTCTTTGGAGGAAGAAAACATTTGCTTCTGATTATTGTACAGCAGAGCTCCAGAAGGTGCAGAACTTGTATATATTTTTGCCTCTTTTTCTGACGTGTTTTTCAATCTTTTCCTAAAAATTTCCTTATATTCATTTATCTGTGATACATGTTCTGTTTACTTGCCTATATTTACTTGGATCTGCTTGATGAAACTTTTTATATAACTGGATAATATTTGCTAATTTCTAGCCCTTCGAAATATCCCCACTGCACAGTGACTTTCTAAAACTTTGTGTCAAGGGTTCACATACATACTTGCTAACCTCTTTAGGAACTCTAGGATAATTATCATCTGGTTCCTGGTGATTCGTTTTATTTCAGCCAATTTAATCCGAAAGCACTTCTCCCCCACAATTTCCAGATCACTCAGTTCTCAGAACCTTAGGAGTCACTTTTACAAAAGGAGGTTATCTACTTCTTCACATGTGAAGACCTCATAAATATGCAAGTTTAGACCATCTCCAATTTCACTGTATTTTTAAATTCCCTTTTACTATTCCTCATGTATCCTTCATCGTCCTGCTGGGAGACTTAGACGCTCACGTCGGTGATGACAGTGAAACCTGGAGAGGTGTGATTGGGAGGAACGGCCTCCCTGATCTAAACTCGAATAGTGTTCAGTTGTTGGACTTTTGTGCTGGCCATGGACTGTCCATAACGAATACCAAGTTCGAGCATAAGGGTGTCCATAAATGCACTTGGCGCCAGGATGCCCAAGGTCGCAGCTCAATGATCGACTTTGTAATCGTGTCATCGGATCTATGACCTTATGTCTTGGACACTCGGGTGAAGAGAGGGGCTGAGCTGTCAACTGATCACCACCTGGGAGAGGCTGCTGGACAGACAGGCAGACCCAAACGAATAATGAGGGTCTGCTGGGAACGTCTGGCAGAGGAACCAGTCAGAAAGATCTTTAACTGCCACCTCCGGCAGAACTTTAACCTCATTCCGAGGGAGGCGAAGGACACAGAGTCTGAATGGGCCATGTTCCGAGCCTCCATTGTTGAAGCAGCAGAACGGAGCTGTGGCCTCTCATGGTGGCAATCCACAAACCTGGTGGTGGACACCTAAGGTTCGAGAGGCCGTCAAGCTGAAGAAAGAGTCCTATCGGGTCTGGTTGACCAGTGGGACTCCAGAGGTAGCTGAGGGGTACTGGCGGGCCAAGAGTGTGGCGGCATTAGCTGTTGCAGAGGCAAAAATTCGAGCATGGAAGGAGTTTGGGGAAGCCATGGAAAATGACTTTTGGTTCTGGCAAACCGTCAGACGCCTCAGGAGGGGAAAGCGGTGCTCCACCAACACTGTGTACAGTGGAGATGGGGCCCTGCTGACTTCAACTGCAGATGTTAATGACCGGTGGGATGAATACTTTGAGGATCTTCTCCATCCCACCAGCATGTCTTCCTTAGAGGAAATAGAGCTGGAGGACTCCGGGGGAGGGGGGGTTTGGTGGGGGGGCCCGTCCATAACAGGGGCTGAGGTTGCCGAGGTAGTTAAAAAAACTCCAAGGTGGCAGATCCCCTGGGGTGGACGAGGTTCACCCTGGCTTCCTCAAGGCTCTGGATGTTGTGGGGCTGTCCTGGTTGACACGTCTCTGCAGCATCACATGGACAGCGGGGGCAGTACCTCTGGATTGGTAAACCGGGGTGGTGGTCCCCCTTTTTAAGAAGGGTGACCGGAGGATGAGCTCCAACTATAGGGTGATCACACTCCTCAGCCTACCTGGTAAGGTCTATTCAGGGGTGCTGGAGAAGAGAGTTTGGTCGATGGTCAAATCTCGGATTCAAGAGGAACAATGCGGAATCTGTCCCGGCTGTGGAACACTGGACCAGCTCTACACCCTGGCCAGGATCCTGGAGGGGGCATGAGAGATTGCCCAACCAGTCCACATGTGTTTTGTAGATTTGGAGAAGGCATTCGACCGTATCCCTCGAAGCATCCTGTGGGGTGTGCTCCAAGAGTACGGGGTACAAGGCTCATTGTTATGGGCCATTCAGTCCCTGTAAAGGAGGAGCAGGAGCTTGGTCCACATTGCCGGTAATAAGTCGGACTCGTTTCCTGTTGAGGTTGGACTCCGCCAGGGCTGCCCTTTGTCACCAATTCTGTTCATAAGTTATATGGACAGAATTTCTAGGCGCAGCCAAGGAGCGGAGGGGGGTCTTGTTCGGTGGCCTCAGAATCTCGTCTCTGCTATTTGCAGATGACGTGGGTCTGTTGGCTTCATCGGGCAGTGACCTCCAGCTCTCACTGGAGCAGTTCGCAGCCAAGTGCGAAGCAGTGGGGATGAGAGTCAGCACCTCTAAATCCGAGGCCATGGTTCTCAGCCAGAAAAGGGTGGAATGCTCTCTCCGGGTTGGGAGCACAGTACTGCCTCGAGTGGAGGAGTTCAAGTATCTCGGGGTCTTGTTCACGAGTGAGGGAAGAATGGAGCGGGAGGTTGACAGATGGATCGGTGCGGCATCTGCAGTAATGCGGGCTCTGCAACGGTCCGGCGTGGTGAAGAGAGAGCTGAGCCAAAAGGAGAGGCTGTCGATTTACCAGTTAATCTACGTTCCTACCCTCACCTATGGCCACAAGCTTTGGGTAGTGACTGAAAGAGCAAGATCGCGGATACCAGTGGCCGAAATTAGTTTTCTCTGCAGGGTGGCTGGACTTTCCCTTAGAGATAGGGTGAGGAGTTCAGTTATCCGGGAGAGACTCTGAGTACAGTCACTACTCCTCCGCATTGAGAAGAGTCAGTTGAGGTGGTTCGGGCATCTGGTTAGGACACGCTGGAGGGATTTTATCTCCTGGCTGGCCTTGGAACGCCTTGGGGTCCTCCCAGAGGAGCTGGAGGAGGTGGTTGGGGAGAGGGAGGTCTGGGCTTCCCTGCTTAGGCTGCTGTCCCCGTGACCCGACCTCGGATAAGCCGTGGATAATGGATGGATATTCCTCATGTACTTCACCCTCCTCTATGACTGGTTTTAATGAAGGAATGTCTTTGGGATATCTTTTGCCTTATCTGCTATATTTCTCTGTTGCCTTTTAGCATCCCTAATAGCCTCTTAATGGATGCCCGCATGCACTCATACACTCCACGATTTGCACTGGAGTTGTCTTATATGTCATATACAGCTGTTTTTTTTTTTCTTTGCAGGTTCTTTCATAACTCTTTATTAATCCACTGCAGAGTTTTTTTTTTAATTTCCTGTGAATTCTAAATTTAGATATGCACCTGTCCTACATTATATATAAAACCTTCTTAAACCTGTTCCACTGCTATTCAAATGTCTCCACACTTAAATGCTTATTACCAGTCCATCCTCCACAAACTTTGCCACATCTGCTCAAAATTTACCATACCATGCAAGTTTAACTTACCAGTTTTGGTCTTTGCATCCTTGCTCTTCCAAAACACTAAGAAATGCATTATATTATGGTCACTTTACCCTAGTGGTTCCATCACCTCTGATCAATTCTATCCTGATTATTACAAAATCCAAAATCTAGACAAGCTTCTCCCTGCATCGGTGCTTTAACATACTGTGTTAAAAAACAGTCTTAAAGCTCCTGCTCTTGTGCTCCACTTACAAGATTAGCCCAGTTAATATGTGGGCAAAGTCCCCCATGAGTGTAAACTTGCCTCTTTATTATTTTTATTTATTTATTTTTTTAAAAAGTTGTTCATCAAATTACGGTCTGCATTTGGCACTCTAAAACACACTCCAAAAATAATGTCATTTCCTGAATGCTTTCCAGACAAAGCCAGATGTCCTAAGATGGGGCTCATCATTCAAATGAAAAGGACTTGCATTTAAGTTCTGTTTGACATAAGTACCCCCAGCCCCCCCGCCGGCGCTTTGTTCCATCGGTCCCAAAAAAAAAAAAAAATCAGTATACTTATCTTTTGTTCAGCCAGGTTTGTTATTGCTATAATATCAAAATTACGCTTAGCTACATACAACTCCCAACCAATGTTTTATTTTATTTTTAATATAGCATTAAGGCAAGCTATTTTTAATGTGTTACTCATTTTACTTTTGTACTTAAACTTTCGTTTTTGCATTTATTGCTGTGTTTATTGCTGAACAGACTGCAATACTGAAACTGATTTTTGATTGTTTTTGTGAACTTTGCTGTAGTAAAGAACAGTTTTTGTTTATCATTCATCAAGTGTTTTTATGTGTCTCAGTCACTCGTGATTTTTTCTCAGATCATGAATTACTAGATGCCCTGGGATTAAGATCATGCCAGGGTCGAAGTAGTACAGGGCATCATAGGCTGGCTAAAAATGTTTACAAGCAGTAGGAAATTAAAGAAAAGACTGCGGATAAATGACAAGCTAAAAAGTAGGTTATGGGGCTTGGGTAAAAAAAAAAAAAAATCTTAATTCAAAGAGGAAGCGTATCAGAAATAGTAAAGTACTGAATTGTTCTGAACTTACAAACTTATACATGTAAAGGCTGAACAACATCCAACAGGGACTACTACTACTAAAAAGGTACTTAGTAATTTGGAAACTGCAAGGCAAAGTGCTGCTTAGAGAAAAAAAAAAGTCTGAAATCTAACAAATCACTGGCACCAGATAAGGTTTGTCCTAGAGTATTTAATGTTAACTAGCCAACCCACGGCGTAACATATGCCGCATAATTATGTATTGATGGGTGAACACTTGCTGAACGACACAGTTGTCCAAATGGGGTGGGTTTGTGGATACCACTGTGAGTGAATGAAAAGATGGACCTCTGGAGAGAGCAACATACAATTGTCCGTGACTGAAAGCGGGATCGTCTGTGACGATGGCCACGCTGGTGAAAGTTACTTCGTCGGTAGGGATAAGTTTCAGCACTTGTTCATTAAGGTGTAGCGAGTCTTCGTTGTTGACGCTTAATATAGCTTGCGTACTGAGTTGTTCCGGAGTCACAATTGAGAAACACTTTTTTAATGTCTTTTAAGCACAGGGAAAAAAATTAACATGTGAAACATCCGTAATGTAATAAGCCACCAAGAAAAGTAATATTGCAACAATGCACGCTACGATCCGATCGCTGTAAACTGAAGTGAAAACAAAATCGAGGCCGGTGCATTCTTTAACTGCCTTGTAGCGCAATGGTAGTTCTGCTGTTTTGCAGTAAGGAGACTGTGGAAGATTTTGGGTTTGCTTCCCGGTTTCTCCTTGTGTGGATAGCGCTTTGAATACTGAAAACACCGGTATATCAATGTAATGAAGTATTATTATTCTTATGCGTCCAGCGCTCTCTCTCTTGCGCGTGCCTGTATGCGTGTGTGTGTGTGTCGCTCGCTGCACGTGTTCCTGCAGGCATACCAGTAAGTGAATGAAAAGATGGAACTCTGGAGGGAGCAACATAAAACTGTCCGTGACTGAAAACTAGTTTTGGCAGATACATGCACATCTTTTTGAAAGTTTGGCCCTGTGCCTTATCAATTGTCATCGCAAAGGCAAATCTAACAGGAAATTGTCTTTGCTCAGATGCACGCGCAGGCTCTCTCTCAGCAGCACGCGAGCCCCCTCCCCCTCTGTCTCTCAGAAGCACGTGAGCCCTCTCTCTCTCTGTAACATTGCAGCAGTTGTATAAACACTTTTTTTTTAAATGAGTTTTAAGCACAGGGGGAAAAAAAGGAAAATTTGAACAAATCTGAACTTTATTTAAAAGCCAACCAAGATAGTAACATTGCAGGAGTTCACCATTTTTAATCAGGCAACTGACAGTAGTCGAGTCAGGCACAGAGAAGGTCAGCTGCTGAGAAAGCGTCTCGACTGTTGCAGGGCGGTGAAGCAGGTGAGACGCTAATGAAAAAGAGGCACAGGGCTTATTGGTTTTTAAAGACTGCTTCCTTCATTGTGTTTTAACCTCAGTTTTAAAGGATTGCGCGGCTCTCTTTGTCGTGCTGCCTGTGTGTGCGCGGCTCTCTCTCTCGGGCTGCCTGTGTGTGCCTCTGTCTCTCTCTGGCGCTGCCTCTGTGTGAACCAAGGTTCCACTGAGGTTGACTAATGAAAAGTCAACGTGGCTCAGAGCTGCATGTGGACTGTGGCACAGACAAACAGAAATGACAGCATGTTTTCCGAGGCGTCCCGAGTTGGTGGGCGTGGCTCTGCAAGGTGTCGTCGTATCCAATGGTCTTAGAGTTGGTGGGCATGGCTCCTTCCTGCGTGCGCCATGAGTGTCTTACTTGTCGGCGGCTTAGTGAATCCACGCCCCTTCCGGCGTGCTTTCCATGGGTGGCTACTTGTCTCCCGGCTTAGTGAATTATATATATAGATGATCTAAAACTACACTTTCTTTTGGAAAAACAATAACAACACTTAAGGAATGAAAGATAAATGGGATAAGAGGAGAAATGGGGTAGGGGTTATTCTGAAGGAGAGTGTAGAGAGTTTTGGAGGTGAAAAGAGTGTCAGACAGAATAATAATTATGAAGCTGGAAATTGGAGGTGTGATGATAAATGTTAGTGGATGCGCCCCACAAGTTGGGCGTGCGATGGATGAGAAAGATTTCTGGTGTGAGCGACATGTTGTTGAAGGGAACAGAGGAGACGAGGAGGTGATGGGTAGGTATGGTGTCAAGGAGATGAATGAAGGTCAGATAATAGTGGATTTTGCCAAAAGGATAGGCATGGCTGTGGTGAATACATATTTTAAGAAGAGGGAGGAACATAGGGTGACGTGCAATAGTGGAAGAAGATGCACACAGATCGATTATAGCCTATGCAG
Source organism: Erpetoichthys calabaricus (assembly GCF_900747795.2). Taxonomy (NCBI): domain Eukaryota; kingdom Metazoa; phylum Chordata; class Cladistia; order Polypteriformes; family Polypteridae; genus Erpetoichthys; species Erpetoichthys calabaricus. The sequence continues at coordinate 157,915,969 of NC_041394.2, read as the reverse complement.
AAGAGTCAATCTGAAGGAGATTGAAGAGTGCACAGTGTATGTAGATAGATAAACTTTATTAATCCCAAGGGGAAATTCACATACTCCAGCAGCAGCATACTGATAAAAACAATATTAAAGAGTGATAAAAATGCAGTGCAAGTTAAAAAAAAATGCAAGGTGGAAAGTGCAAGGCAAGTATAACAGTCAATTACATTGTAGAATGTTAATGTTTACCCCCAAGGTGGAATTGAAGAGTCGCATAGTGTGGGGGAGGAACGATCTCCTCAGTCTGTCAGTGGAGCAGGACAGTGACAGCAGTCTGTTGCTGAAGCTGCTCCTCTGTCTGGAGAGGATACTGTACAGTGGATGCAGTGGACTCTCCATGATTGACAGGAGCCTGCTCAGTGCCCATCGCTCCACCACAGATGTTAAAACTGTCCAGCTCCAAGCCTACAATAAAGCCTGCCTTCCTCACCAGTTTGCCCAGGTGTGAGGTGTCCCTCTTCTTTATGCTGCCTCCCCAGCACACCACCACGTAGAAGAGGGCGCTCGCCACAACCATCTGATAGAACATCTGCAGCATCTTATTGCAGATGTTGAAGGACGCCAGCCTTTTAAGGAAGTATAGTCAGCTCTGTCCCCTCTTGCACAGAGCATCAGTATTGGCAGTGCAGTCCAATTTATCATCCAGCTGCACTCCCAGGTATTTATAGGTCTGCACCCTCTGCCCACAGTCACCTCTGATAATTACTGGGTCCAGGAGGGGCCTAGGCCTCCTAAAATCCACCACCAGCTCCTTGGATTTGCTGGTGTTCAGGTGTAAGTGGTTTGAGTCGCACCCTTTACCAAAGTCCTTGAATAGGTTCCTATACTTCTCCTCCTGCCCACTCCTGATGCAGCCCATGATAGCAGTGTCATCAGCAAACTTTTGGACGTGGCAGGACTCCGAGTTGTATTGGAAGTCCGATGTATATAGGCTGAACAGGACCGGAGAAAGTACAGTCCCCTGCGGCGTAGTTAAGCAGCATAGGATGGTGGTCCGTAGGATGACGTTGAAGATCAAGAAGAGGAAGAGAGTGAGGCCAGATCCAAGGATCAAATGGTGGAAGATGAAAAAGGAAAACTGCAAGGTTGAGATTAGGGAGAAGGTAAGAGGCACTGTGTGGGTGGTAGTGAAGAATTACCAGGCAGCTGGGCAACTGCAGAAGTAGTAAGGTTGACAGCAAGAAGGGTGCTTGGCGTGACATCTGGACAGAGGAAGGAGGAAAAAGGAAACCTGGTGGTGGAATGGCAAAGCACAGGAGAGTATACAGAGGAAGAGGTTGGAAAAGAAGTGGGATAATCAGAGAGATGCAGAAGGTAGACAAGAGTACAAGGAGATAAAGTGCTAGGTGAATAGAGAGGTGGTGAAGGCTAAAGAAAAGGTGTATGATGAATTGTATGAGAGGTTGGACACTAAGGAGAGAGAAGCAGGATAGGGTGATAAAGGATAAAGATGGAAACGTCCTCACAAGCGAGGAGAATGTGTTGAGCAGATGGAAAGAGTACTTTGAGAGGCTCATGAATGAAGAGAATGAGAAAGAAAAGGTTGGATGATGTGGAGATAGTGAATAAGGAAGTGTAACGGATTAGCAAGGAGGAAGCAAGGACAGCTATGAAGAGAATGAAGAATGGAAAGGCCATTGGTCCAGAGGACATACCTGTTGAAACACGGAGGTGTTTAGGAGAGATGGCAGTGGAGTTTTTAACCAGATTGTTTAATGGAATCTTGAAAAATGAGAGGATGCCTGAGAAGTGAAGAAGAATTGTACTGGTGCCGATATGTAAGAATGGGGGGGGGGGGGGGGGGGTTTGGATGTGCAGGACTGTAGTAACTACAGGGGGATAAAATTGATGAGCCACAGCATGAAGTTATGGGAAAAGAGTAGTGGAAGCTAGATTTAAAAGAGAGGTGATGATTAGTGAGCAGTAGTATGGTTTCATTCCAAGAAAGAGCAACACAGATGCCATGTTTGCTCTAATGGTGTTGATGGAGAAGTATGGTGAAGGCCTGAAGGAGCTGCATTGCCTCTTTGTAGACCTGGAGAAAGCATATGATAGAGTACCTCGAGTGGAGTTGTGGTATTGTATGAGGAAGTTAGGAGTGGCAGAGAAATATTTAAGTTATACAGGATATATACGAGGGAGTGCGACAGTGGTGAGGTCTGTGGTAGGAGTGACGGATACATTCAATGTGGAGATGGGATTACATCAGGAACTGGCTCTGAGCCCATTCTTATTTGTAATGGTGATGGACAGGTTGACAGATGACATTAGAGTCCCCTTGAACTATGTTTGCAAATGACATTGTGATCCGTAGCAATAGTAGGGAGCAAGTTGAGGAGACCGTGGAGATATGCTCTAGAGAGGAGAGGAATGAAGGTCAGTAGACAGAATACATATGTAAATGAGAGGGAGGTCAGTAGAATGGTGAGGATGCAGGGAGTAGAGTTGGCGAAGGTGGAGGAGTTTAAATACTTGAGATCAACAGTACAGAGTAAAGGGGATTGTGGAAGAGAGGTGAAAGAGTGCATGCAGGGTTGAATGGGTGGAGAAGAGTGTCAAGAGTAATTTGTGACAAGACGGTTATCAGCAAGAGTGAAAGGGAAGGTCTACAGGACCGTAAGGAGACCAGCTTTGTTATATGGTTTGGACATGGTGGCACTGATGAGAAAGCAGGAGACAGAGCTAGAGGTGGCAGAGTTAAAGATGCTAAGATTTGTATTGGGCGTGACAAGCCTGGACAGGATTAGAAGTGAGTACATTAGAGGGTTGGCTCAGGTTGGACATTTGGTTGACAAAGTCAGAGAGGCAAAATCTGGAGAGGAGAGATGCTGGATATATTGGGAAAAGGATGTTAAAGATAGGCTTTCCTCTTGCCTGTCAGCTCTAAGAGAAGGTTTATGGATGTGGTGAGAGAGGACATGCAGGTGTGACAGAGAAAGATGTAGAGGACAGAAAGATATGGAAAAAGATGATCCGCTGTGGCAACCCCTAATGGGAACAGCCGAATGAAGAACAAGAAGGAGAAGAAGATAATTATATAAAGAGTGACTGAGCTGATTCCAACAATTGTAGGCTAGAAAGCTTAACATCCATCAAAGGTAAATTAATGGAAGTTATTAAGGGAAAGATCAAATATCACATTTTCAAGAACAAGTGTATTACTGAAAAGTTGACATAGGTTCAGATGGGCAGATGGTGTTTCACCAATATACTTCAATTCTATGGGGAAGCAACAAAAGCTTGCTTAGAGAGTGGCATTCTTATTTTCAGAAAGCTGTTGATTTGGTTTGAGTCCACATGAAGGGCTAGTGAGCAGGCAGGAACAAAATTAGCTTAAGGCTGGATTTATACTTCACGCGACGCATGCTGCAAGCGTTGTAGTGTTTATACTTGCGCGCGTACTTTACGTAAATCTGGAGGAATCCACCAGGTGGCAGTGCGAGATATTATCACGGTGAGAACATGTTTGGCTTCTCTGTGTTGTGAATTGCCTAGAACACCCATTAAATTCCGATGACACCTTACCGCAATATCACTGAAAAGGATGTTTAATGATTAAATCCATCAATCCAGGGATGTGTCCATTCCAGTAAGCATTGGGCACGAGTGAGAAACAATCCCTAGACGAGGCTTCAGCTCATTGCAAGGTGCATACAAGCACACACATACACTAGCGTCATTTTAGTGGCACCAAATCCCCAAATCTGCATATGTTTGGAAGGAAACTGGAGCATAGTGTGGAATCCAAGCAGGAAATAACAGCGAAATGACTCCCTGCGAGACAGCAGTGCTACCGCACCGCCACCGTGTCACCCCCATGTGTGTAATTATTAACAGTATTCATTATTTAAATTAAATTAATGATTTATCTGTAAAATGTCACACACACTAATGCATTTCATCATGAAAGTGATAAAGTATAAATCTAAAGATTCTAAATGTGCAGAGAGTTGGAATATCATACATTTAATGTGTTCTGTGTGGTGATCTATTGCTGCTTGCCGTAGCGATTAAAAACTGGGATAACGTTTACGATGATCTGCTTTAATGATAAAGTAAATTATGAGGTTAAAGTGGACATTTCGAGATTAAAGCCGAAATTTCCACTTTAATCACAAAATACACGTTTTCATCATGTCCTTAGTTTTTTTTCTCAGTGGCTCAAATACAGTGCTGTACATTATGTTGCTGTTGTAAAGTTACAAAAAAGACAGCACAAAAGATGTTATGTGAGACTTTTAAAATGTATCGTGTCATTACGATCGGGAATATGTGACGCTTGAATAGAAAAGCACCACGGATGCATCTGTATATTGGCATTTTGCTTCACCACATCGAACCATTCATCAAACATCGAAGTGCGCACATCGATCCCTGTATGATCTGCATAGAGGCTTTACAGTCGCATATAGATAGTAAACAGAGACTCTGACGTCACGCTCCGACTTTATTTACACTGTGCCCCCCCGACTTTTTGCTGGTACTGCAACTCACACACGTGTCGCGTTAAATTTCTGAGGACCTGCTCAGAGGACGCATTAAATGAATGCTGGGAACGCGTGGCAGCCATGATGCGGGCAGGTACGAGTTCTGAACATGAAGTATAAACGAGCCCTTAGGTGTGAGGCACTTTTTCTGAATTAAGTGATGGTAAAACTGGTGTTCCTCAAGGCTCAGTACTAGGGCCCAATTAAGCTAATTTCATTTTAAACACTTCTTGCTTTTTAAAAAAAAAAAAAAAAAAAAAAAAAAAAAATAGTGTGGTGGAGGGTAGTATTTAAAGTTGAGATTTGAAGATCTTTAATGTTTCTGAGAAATTAGGTTAACAGGTTGGCAAGTTTGTTGCTAAATAGGATTGCTTCAAAATTGTTCAATGTTCTAACATACAATGCTCGGACACTAATGGCAATATGATAAAATGAGAACACAGATGCATATTAATACATTTAACATTGGAAAGTCTATCTTCCAAAAGCTGAGATAATGTGGGGGAAAAAAAATTAAACTAGAGCCAATGCCAATGGACAGTTAAAAGTCAAAGTGCTGAAAAACCGACATGTTGCATAGTCATAGCCTTTAAGCTTATGATAATTCCATTATACAGTATAATATCTGTTTAGTCATTGCAGGTGGTCAGAGATTTCAGAGGCAAATATTTGTCCCTGTGATTTATGGGAAGAAGAAGAAAAAAAAACAAAAAAAAAAACACGCAAAGTAAATGAACTGTAAACTCATCAACCCAGAGTAAAACTTAATTTGCAAAGCCTTGACTTTTCTAATAACGTCCACATGGGCTGAATTGAAAATTTCACACTTTTCTGAAGTTTAATACGTGTACACAAACCTTTCTGAAGGGATGGTAGAACAAGCTGTCAGCACCCATAACAAATTGGTTAATCTTTTGCAACGGATTAACATTTGCTACTGAAGTAACCCTATTCTCCTTTTGTGTAACATCAAAACATTTGAGGAAAACTTGGAAATCACACAGAGTTGTTTTATTGAATGTCTTAAACTTAACATTTTATGAAAGAACACTGGGTTCAGGAACTTCTGAAACATTTAAAGCTTTCTTGGATTGTCATAAAATCAAAAAACATTGTAAATAAATCAATAGTTACTATGCATTTCAACAATTTAAATATTTTAACAAGCCTTCTAACAGAATTTTTACACAACTGATATTTCAACACCCGATAGTGTAATACTTTCTAAACAAAGCCAGATAATATACAAAAAAGTAAAACGTGCATATACATTATATCAGTGTGCAATATTTTTCAGACTGTTAGAAAATAGAAATAAAGGGGTTTAATAGTACATGACATGCAAATAAACCCAAATTTGGCAAATGCAATATTTGTTTAGAACTATTTTTTTTATCAGCTATTGAGACTATTTTATCTAACCAGAACTGAAAAATATTAAGTAAAAGGCAAATTGCTTTTAACATATACATTTGATGCATAAGTTACAAAAGAGCTGAAATTCTTTACAATTAAAAAAATAAATATTTAACTGGCCATTTTGCAACATTACTGAAAACATTAAATTACTGAATAAAAAAACAAAAAAACAAAACCCAAACCCTGAGGCACTAACTACTGAAAGAACTATTCAGACTACAAGCAATTAACATTTCACTCACTGTTACTAAAAAAAAAAAAAAAATTATAATTATTCAATCAGGAGTAAAAATCTTGATAAAATTCCTTTTTCAAGTATACAAATTTAGCCTTCTTTGATATATGGCAATAAAATAAACAATTTCCCAAAAGTTCCAAAAAAGTATTTAGATTTCAAAAAAGCAGCTCTCTTATAAAACTCTTCAAACATCACTTTAAAGTGTGACAAATCAGATAACAGAAATGCAGCTTCTCCAACAGATTGTCATCTTAATTATTTTAAACTCTTCACAGTAAATCAGTAAAGTCAATTTTATTTCTTTGGTTAGGCTAAAACATTTTAAAACAAAAAAAACCCAACCCCCAAAATAAATAAACCACTCAAACCAAACCTTAATACAGTTCAATTTATAAAGGAAATAAAATGTTTCTGCATAAAACAAACTGATAACATTACAAAAAAAAAAAAGTCAATACACAAAAACAAAATCCCTGAATTGTGTAGTAAAGTGCCTATATTTAGTCTACAAATTATGGATATACTGTATATATATTTTTAAACTTGGATATAGCCAATAACTGCCACAGTAGAAATAACTGGAGGTTGCGCTTTAACCAGTCATTCACCACTGGATTACAGTATATCAAATAAAGTTACATTGCAATTCTACACATTCAGAACATTCCACCATGCAGGCACTTCCTCTATGATGGCTCTGCAGAGAAGTCTATATGAGAATGCAGAAAAATAGCATTTAGCTAAATAAATCTGTACGTAAATCGTCCTCAGTCTTATTCTAATAAACATTTTTTTAAACCAAAAACAATTTCTTTACAGACCCAAGCAGAATAGGATGCTACAGTAGTTTTCCAGTAGATGGTTTTTCCCCCTAATAACACTCCACTTGATGGCTTCAAAGAAGGTACTGTAGTTTAGCAGTAGAGATGTTAAGCACTAAGAAAACTACAATACAGTACTAATAAAACAAGCTAAAACAGTATTATACATTTAATATAAAAACAAGTATATAGAATTGTGTTATACACAACCACGCAAGTATTCCATTCTTCTTTTCCATTCATCATTTACAGTCCAAATCAAGCAACTTTAACATACTCAAACCTTTTATTTCAAAACATTCAATTGTACCACCTCCTTGACAGCTACTGCTATCAACATCTACCATACTATAATCCTGACCAAACTTCTACAAAAGCACACAGTTTAATCTTCACAAAATTCCTGAACATAGTTTCAAAAAATAAGACAATATTCCTCTTCATCGCCATGACTAAAGTAGTAAATGATCATCTTAACTTAAAACATATTTACAGTACATAATGCTCACAAAGTGTGATTAACTTAAAATAAGGGGTTCAGAATTTTCTTCTTCTGAATATTTCACAGGTTGAACAAAAATAAATCAAATTATCCAAAACAGGAAAGACCTAATGCATTATCTGAAGACACTGGTGGAGTAAAGGAACTGCTCAAGCTGGAAGCACTGGGAAGTCCTGAAGTCTGATTTTTGAAATCAACTTTATAAGCATGCTTCAGTTTTTGGATCCATGTTACCCAGGAGTCCTTTGCCCTTGCAAGGCCTCTTCTAGCTTCTGCCTGTATGTGGCATAACGCCTTCTTAACAGCTGCAGGTGCTCCTCCTCTTCCCTGTTCAATATTTGAATAAAGTTCTGAAGCTCTGGAACAGAAAAGGAATCCCACTGGGATACACAATGGGCAAGTGTCAGCAGAGGGCAGATGCCAAATAGCAAAACAAGCAGAAATAAGAAATTAACAGATGCATTGTCCAGCAAATTAAAGAAAGTGATGACCATGCAGCTACACTGAAACATATCTATTAAACATTAGAGCACAAGAGAAGTAGGTCATTAGTTGAAAAGTGCATCTAGTGGAAGAATGGCTTTAATTCAAATTGTTTAGTTTGCAGGTATATGTAATACAGTAGTAGATCAATATATTTAACAAGTTTTGGAGAAGAAACTAACCCTAGTTTCTATGAAAGTGCCACTACAACTAGAAATCCCAGAAAAAAGAGCATAGTGGAAGTTAAATAAAAATTATCATCATGCCTTCTATCCCATCCACTCAAGTATCAAACAAATTTATTTTACAACCACCTGATAAATGTTTTGTAAACAAACCTCTCAAAATCTGGATAAGTTTCCCATTATAATTTACATTGCTAATTTGACAGAGGATAATGGAATACAAGAAACATTGATTTGAAACTGAGATTTTTCTATTAAATAAATTAAAAGTGGGCATATAAATCCCAAGCAGAGCTCAAATAATTGTTTCTTGTAAAATCTTGACCATCTAATTTACCACGCCAAATTGTTGAAATACCTATAGGATTGCAGTTGCTACTTTTTTTTTTTTTTTTTAAAGCAGATTCAATATCTTTAAATTTTTCAAATATTTTATCAAGCAAGCTCCCACTGTAACATTGACAGGTCTCACAAAAAGTGATGAAATATTCACTATCATTGCTGAGCCTTAAATGATACCAAAATGTATCAATAAGTGACTGCAACAGATCAAAGATGAAACTGAAATAATGAAATTTATAATGCATAATTGTAGCAAGGATCAGGACAACTGCTGTGTGGTGTTGCTCAAGTGGAAATTGTACAATGTCCACCAAGGTCAAAAGCCTTTGGTATAGTGAGTGAGATTTACTATTGTGTCTTGAACACTGATGGGTCCAGAAATTAGATCACTTTAATTCTTACATGAAACTGCATTTTGTGAGACTGAAAGGGAAGATATTCCAGTTATCAATTATATTAAAAATGTGTCCAGAGTTTAATTTTTTTGAAGAGAAAACTGGACAAAAAACAGTCAAAGTTGGGGGCTATATAGACAGCTTTTATTTGTGCAAGTTTATTGATCTTATTGAAATAGTTAGGTGTAACAAACCAAATGTTCCACCCAACAATGGCGCCTCTAAGCTCCAAATGATGCGGATTTTGAATGCTGTGTGTTCATGAAAAGGGGATTTCCACAATTGTCCCGTTTGCCTCCTGTACCTCAAAGATTAGGGTCTTAGTTTAAACTACATCGTTACAACGGCACATGTCCAGTAAGTTTCTGCCTTGTGTTTAACTAAAGAGTTTTAGGGCCATAGCTCCAAAAGTATTAGGATTACTGAAAGCGGGTTATGAAAACTAACACCACTCCACATTTAAATTTTCACATACCCAATATGGGCACTTCCAGATCATTTTATCTGAAATACAATGCTATGCTAAAACAGCATCTACTTTAAATTCTGAATTATTTCTGATACAGTACCCTATAGCAACTCCAGTTGGTTACCCATTTTTTATGAACATTAAAATTCCAGCCATAACATTTTTTGCAAATGGACATTTCCTCCTTCCTTAAAAGAAAAGCATAAATCTGTGATAAAAATATTTCCAGGTACATACAGTATCTACAAAACACTGAAGGCATGTTTTCTGAAAGCAAAACCTCTGCTGTTTCAAAGCAGACATATATTCAGTAGGTTTTAGGGCTTTTGTTTGACATTTATTCTCATACCCCATACTAGGATGCTGGAGATGTGCATTTTATTAATTTAAATAAGGATGCACTTAGGTTTTCAGGGTAAAATGAATTTATGACATAATTACGGGCAACAGCCTGTGGTTTCAAATACAGTATGCCACTTTAGTTTCACTATTGTACTGTTATTCTAATGTTTGTGCCATCACCATTGCAAGTGCAGATCTACAGTATCTGAGGAAACGTACAACATGAGAGAGACACAGAGAGAGACAGAGAGAGAGAGACAGAGAGAGACTTTATTAATCCCAAGGGGAAATTCACATACTCCAGCGGTGGCATACGATAAACAATATTAATTAAAGAGTGATTAAAAACACAGTGCAAGGTAGAGTATAATGTTACCGTTACCCCAACCCGGTGGAATTGAAGAGTTGCATAGTGTGGGGGAGGAATGATCTTCCCAGTCTGCCAGTGGAGCAGGACAGTGACAGCAGTCTGGAGATGATAATGTACAGTGGATGCTCCATGATTGACAGGAGCCTGCTCAGCGCCCTTCGCTCCGCCACAGATGTCAAACTGTCCAGCTCCGTGCCTACAATACAGCCTGCCTTCCTCACCAGTTTGTCCAGGCGTGAGGCGTCCCTCTTTATGCTGCCTCCCCAGCACACCACCGCGTAGAAGAGGGCGCTCGCCACAACCGTTTGATAGAACATCTGCGGCATCTTATTGCAGATGTTGAGACGCCAGCCTCCTAAGGAAGTATAATCCGCTCTGTCCTCTCGCACAGAGCATCAGTATTGGCAGTCCAGTCCAGTTTATCATCCAGCTGCATTCCCAGGTATTTATAGGTCTGTACCCTATGTACACAGTCACCTCTGATAAAAATGGGGTCTGTGAGGAGCCTGGGCCTCCTAAAATCCACCACCAGCTCTTTGGTTTTGCTGGTGTTCAGTTTTTTAGGTGGTTTGAGTCACATCATTTAACAAAGTCCTTGATTAGGTTCCTATACTCCTCCTCCTGCAGCCCACGATAGCAGTATCGTCAGCGAACTTTTGCACGTGGCAGGATTCCGAGTTGTATTGGAAGTCCGATGTATATAGGCTGAACAGGACCGGAGAAAGTACAGTCCCCTGCGGCGTCCCTGTGCTGCGGACCACAATGTCAGACCTGCAGTTCCTGAGACGCACTGAGGTCTGTCTGTAAGATAATTCACGATCCACGCCACTAGGTATGAATCTACTCCCATCTCTGCCAGCTTGCCCTAAGGAGTAGAGGTTGGATGGTGTTGAAGGCACTGGAAGTAGTGCAGAAACAATTCTTACTGCACAACTGTCTCTGTCCAATTGGGAGAGGGATCGGTGTAGCACGCAGAGGATGGCATCATCCGCTCCCACCTTCTCCTGGTATGTGAACTGCAGAGGGTTGAGGGCGTGGTGGACCTGTGGCCTCAGGTGGTGAAGCAGCAGCCGCTCCATGGTCTTCATTACATGTGACGTTAGGGCTGAAATCATTCAGCTCACTAGGATGTGATACCTTTGGGACTGGGGTGATGCAAGATGTTTTCCACAGCCTTGGGACTCTTCCCTGTTCCAGGCACAGGTTGAAGATATGTTGTTGAGGACTCCCCAGCTCCAACGCACAGGCCTTCAACAGTCGTGGCGATACCCACTGCTTTGCTGGCACGAAGTCTCCTCAGCTCTCTGCTTACCTGGGCTGCTGTAATTGTGGGTGGGGGAAAAACTCTCCTATGCTGGTATCAGCAGAAGGATGGGTGAAGGATGCAGTACTCTTGAGGTGAGAGTGGGTTAGGGTGGTCAGTCCCATCTCACACTTCCTTCATGCTGTTATTCTGCAAATTTTGCTCCAGTTTTCTCCTGTACTACTCCTTCGCCGCCCTGAGCTGGACTCGGAATTCCTTCTGCACGCGCTCGAGCTCATGCTGATCACCGCCTTTAAAAGCCCTTTTCTTCTGGTTCAAAAGGCCTTTTATGTCACTTGTAATCCATGGCTTGTTGTTAGCATAGCAGCATACTGTTCTTACTGGAACTACAATGTCCACACAGAAGTTGATGTAGTCAGTAGTGCAGTCAACAACCTCCTCAATGTTCTCACTATGTGACCCCTGCAGGATATCCCAGTCCGTAGTTCCAAAGCAGTTTCTCAGAGCCTGCTCTGCCTCAGGGGACCACTTCCTAAATGAGCGTGTGGTTGTAGGTAGCTCCCTCACTCTTGGTTTGTAGTGAGGCTGAAGCAGAACCAGGTTATGATCTGCTTTCCCAAGCGCTGGCAGCGGGGTGGTGCTGTATGCGTCCTTAACGTTTGCATACAGTAGGTCAATAATCCTATTTTCCTGTGTGTTACAATCCACATACTGGGAGAAGGCAGGTAATGTTTTGTCCAGCGTCGCTTGGTTAAAATCTCCAGAGATTAGCACAAGCGCCTCAGGGTGCTGTGTTTGTAGTTTAGCAACAGCAGAGTGGATGATGTCACTCGCTATCTCCACATCCGCGCGAGGAGGGATGTACACAACAACAATGACGTGTCCGAACTCTCTGGGAAAGTAATAGGGACGCAGACTTATGGCCAACAGTTCGATATCCCTGCAGCAAGTCCAGGGTTGCACCACCTTGTGTTCACATAGAGAGCGAGTTGTCGTCCTTTCTGCTGCCCGCAGGTATTTGTTCCTCTGTCCGCTCGAACTGTGCTAAACCCAGGTAGCTCCACGTTAGCATCTGGGATGCTAGTTGTTAGTCATGTTTCACAAAAACACAACAAACTGCATTCTCTGTAGTTCCTGACATTTTTCACCAGTGCAGCCAGTTCATCGATCTTATTTAGTAGTGAGTTCACATTTCCCATGATCACAGAAGGCACCAAAGGCTTGTATCGCCACTTCTTTGCTAGCTGCTTAGCCTTTAGCTTAGCACTGGCTCTGCTGCCACGATACAGCCTTCTTACCTCGTCAGGTAAATAGGGAACCACACTGGCATGGGCCGTTCTCAGTGTTAAAAGCGGACTATCTGAATAGACAAGTCTTGGCGTGTAAAAATCCACGTCCAAGTAGTAAAAAGTGTCCAGGAAACGATAACGAGTCCACATAAAACAGTGGTAGGAGTGATCAGAGAGAGAAAAAGGTAGAAAGATACAGAAGATAAAGTCCTATAAAGATAATATCCTACACAGAGCTGCTGGAAAGGCAGCCACTTACGGCGGCACTGTGTTATATTGAAATGAGGCTTTCCTTTAACAGGGTTGATCTGCACTTTCAGCATAGATCAGATATAAAATGATTCCTCAAGAAGAACAGTAACCTTGGGGTAAATTACTCTAACACTCCTGGTTATATCAATTCTGGGATACAAATATTTCAATTAGAAATTATTCCAGTTTCTGTTTGTAAAGTAAATGTTGCATTCACATAGATTTCCCCCATTTAGATTAATTGCAGGTACTATTGTGTTTTAACATTCTAGGTGGACTACAGTAGCAAAAGTGCACACACGTTTGTGTGGCACCATTTATCCTATAAACAAGTACAAATCAAACAGATTTACAGAGCTGGATATATACTATGTAAAGATATCAATGTATCGTTTGCTGTAAGAACGTAATCATACTTAATCTGGAAACTTTACAAATAATGCATAGCATATTTTCACTTAAAATATGGAGAATACTAAGCCAGCTATGCAAAATTCTAACTGAAAGTGGAATCAGACAGTGTCAGATGCCACCAATAACAGAAGGTTAAACTCTAAAGTGCTAGAACTGCTAAACCAATATTTTACAAGACACGTTTTGCTTTGGATAGTTCAGAACTTGCCCACAGACCCACTAGATACAGTGCAACAGAATCTAATAAATATTTTACCAAGATAAATGCACATTTTCTTACATACTGTATATCAACAGCAGGGTACCGATTGATTATTAACAAACAAGACATGTTCGCATTTATATATTAAGCAAAACCATTTTGAATATTCTAATTCTTACCATTACTTCCCCAGTCTGCTGCTCACGCAGAACAAAACTCAAAACGTTTGTGTCAGGGCCTGCAAGCAATCGTAAAAGCAGAGGATGTTCTCCATCAGACAGTTTGCATGTATACACTAAAGAAGGAAAAACACAAAACACAATATTACAAAACAACAACAATTAAGACAAAATGGACTACAGAAATTAAGGAAAAATAGAAGCTAAAGGTTATGTGAGAAGCAACAAAAATTCCTTCCAGGTTTTGATGAAATCAAGCAAGTTTGGAAGAATATACTGGGGCCACAGAAGAAAAAAATTATCCATTTCATGATTAAAGACAAAATTTCAACATTAACCTTTAAATCTCTACTTTAATATCATAGTTTATTTAGTCATTAATGCATAATGTTGTGAATTCCTTATTAAAAAATTGATGATTAATTTACTTGAGTGTCTCAAACCCTGTCATAATTAAAGTAGCATGTTAAATGCACTGTATTTTAAGTGCTCTCTGACCCAGTCATTAATCTCTATGTGCTTCTTAAATGGGCTTCCTCTTGCACAGATAGGAGCCACAGGTAGCGATCACCACACAGAATACATTAAATTCATGATCTTATAGCTCTCTGTTAGAATACAAAGATTTATACTTGATATTTTCATGATGAACGGCATTAGAGCATGTATATTACATTCTGTAGAATTTGTTAACTTTAACTAATTTATATGGTTAACGGTGGCATAGCGGTGGAGCTGCTACCTAACATTAAGCGTTGGGTGTTCCTGCATGAAGTTTGCCTACTTTCTTCATAAGTTTCCTCAGCATACTCTGGTTTCCTTCCAAAGGCATGCTGGTTATTAGACTTGGTAATGCTTAACTGATGGTAGTGTATGTATGATTGACAGGAGCCTGCTCAGTGCCTGTCGCTCTGCCACAGATGTCAAACTGTCCAGCTCCGTGCCTACAATAGAGCCTGCTTATACTACAATGAGCTGGCACCCCCTTCTAGTGATTGTTAGTGCCTTGAGCCAGATGCTTGCTGGGATGGTTGCAACCCTAAATAGATGTATGGAATAATTAAACATGTAAAATGACTGTTCCTTAAAAGTTAAGAACATTCAGTGTTCTAGGTTTATAGCTTTTTTACATTAACATATATGTTTATTGTATGGCGATTGGTTATGTGGAGAAAGAAAATGGATGGATTGGGGTTTGGTAGGTTTGATAGAGACCATAAGGCTACATTTAAGAAAGCCAATCCAGAAGAACCCAACATTTATGTATATTGTTATTTGAATTAAACCAGTGGGATACCTATTAATACATTCAGTCTCTTGAAGCCCTGTCACACCTACCATAAAGGTTCTCTGCCTTGAATGTACAGCATCTTCTGCATTCACCTTTTAGAGATATTGTCGGAATTTAATAGAATTGTTTTAGATTATAAAAAAAAAAAAAAAGCTAACTATAATTCTTACCTTGGTCATCCTTCTGGCGTTTTTTAAATAGAGCAAATTTAGCAGGATTATCAACCACAGTAAATTTACGGAGAAGTGCCTCAATCACTTCTCGAACAGTATTAATGCTGCTGATGTGAAGAATGTTTGCACTGCCCTTTGGCGTGTAGAAGGCAGTTTCAGTGTTGTTGTTACGCTCATGGCTTCCAGATGTTTCCACTGTAATTGGCCTCTTCAGCTCAATGTGGACTTTGATAAATCCAGTGTATGTTGTCCCATTAGGATTCTATTTAAAATGAGAACAACAACAAGGCATTAAAAGTAATTAAAACTACAAATTATAACCAACTTTAATTGTGACCAAGAATGACTGATTAGGAGCTTTAAATTATTATACATACATGGTCCTTACTCAAATATAATTAAACCGCTTCAACAAGAAAATGCTGGGACAAAACAATTCACTATGAATATTGAAAGGTGATTGGTCAGTAAAAAGGAACAGTTTGTGACATGGCAACTCTCATAGTATATAGTCAATTTATAATTAAAATTACACTTAACCAACTGCAGTTTCAGAGTTTGAAGACCAGCTCCACAACCACACAGTCTAGAGACCTTACAAGCTGAAAAGTTACTGCATATCCATGGACTACCAAGTTTTTGTACAGGAATATATTCCTAAATATCCACTGAATATACTACAACAGAAACATTAACATCTGCTTTCAGATATAAACTCCTTGACAGTTTCTTTAATGATGATTAATGGTGAATATCCATGTTGCTGCAAATATTATGAATGGAACTACACATCTATTTTAAAATATAGTAAGCCTACATCACCTAAGGAAATTCTGAACTTTCAATATTTACAAGTATGTAAAAAAACACATTCACATGGAATGGTAAATGTACCTTAGTTCGATTTAAATTATGCAGACTAAATGTAATTTGAAATTTTGCATTATAAATGTTTTTGAAATTTAAAAGGTAATTTTAAGTATAGAAATTAAAAATGTGTATTGCAGCAAATTAATTTTGTTAAAAATAAATAAATTCCACTATTTATCTGTTACTTCAACTACAACTGTATTTGATGCCAGACTAACAAGCTATCTATGGGGGCCGAGAGATTTATAAACATTTACAGTAAATCCTCTAAAACCTGTTTAACATAATAATGGGCAACACATTTATATACAAATGTTTGTTATTGTAATTGCCTAAATCATACTGAATTAATTACACAATGGACATTTTTTAGCAGACCACATTGATACTAGATTGAAAAGCTGATTCTGCTGCCAACTTAATACTGTTAATTTTCCAGCCAATCAATACAACCTAAAAAAAGGTTCAGTCAGTCATCACATGCAATAAAACCATTTCTAAATGCTCAGTTTATATGGAAATCATTATTCAATAATGAGTAAATGAAATGCAGTTTTGAATAACTTCTTGTGGAGAGCTAAAATTTCCAGCTAGGAGATGAGACATTTTCTAAAAAACCTAAAATGGTGTGTTAAGGTTCACTTTCCCACTCACACTATTAAAAGGTCTGTGTGCCCAATAAATTCTAACTACTTTTCTTAGAGAATAATAGAAAAATCAATTCTTTTTTTTTTTCCAAACATTTGATTTTACTTTCATTGCACACCATGTACTATGGTGCATTTACAGTATACAATCCTAAATAAATTAAATTTATATGTACACAAACATTCTTCTAAAAACTTCACTAAAAGGCTAATCTGTAAAGAGTAGTCAATTACTGAGGAGGTCACATGACCACTGTCCTATCTATTTTGTGCACTGACATTGTAAATTGTAAGACTTGTGTTTTAAGCAGTAAGTTTTCATTATATATTCCCATTGCAAGTGATTTTGAGGCAGAAGCGTATTCAAAACAAACCTACCACATTTCATTATTAACATTATGACTAACACTAACTTGACTTGCTGTTGTGGAGTGGAGACATCAATCTCTTTTGTAATTGTAATGTACATTTCTCATTACACAAAGTAACTGTACCCAGAGCTTGAAATTAATTTTTGAAATTTGAGGTGGGGTGAATATTGTCTCTTCCCCCCCTTTAAATTTAACACAGAGAGGAATATTGTTCAGATTCCTGGGTGGAATAAAGTATGTTGTGGGGGAAGGGTTAAAAATTTCACAGTTTAAAAAGCACTGATTAATATTTCAGGCATTTATAATTTTTTTTATGCTTTGATGTTTACGGTAGTTTATGAAATTGTAGATAAAGTTATCAGGCAATCATTCAGATAACTTATGTATGCTATTTTAACCTTAAATAATTCTTTAAATTTTGCATGTAGAGATTTCCATTCGTGTATGGCCAAAAACAGACTTGCTGAGAAAATATCGCATCAGTAATGTAAATCAAGAAGAAGAAAAAAAAATAATTCTACAGCATGTAAAATATGGTAAGTAATTTTTAATCCATACCCTATTGTTCTTCCAAGTATCGTTTTCTACAGCTTTAAGAGAGTTGAGCAGCATAAAGCTTTAATTATGAAAGCCGTTGATTTAAGAAATTGAAATATTTAAAATATAATTAACACATTACCATCTTAGGTGGCATAGTAGTGCAGACTTACTAGTACTGTCACTTTACTGATCCAACATACTAGGTTTAAATCCAGCAACTGAATGCCTGTGTGGAGTTTGCATATTCTCCTTGTGCAGTTCTGCCTTTTTTTTTTTTTTTTTAAAACACAAATTTAAGTAGCAGGTTTGAGAATGACAACTATTTTTAGTTTGCCAGTGAACAGATTTGCTTTGAGTAAACCATTAAACTACTACCAAAACCAAACAACATTTCTGGAAGAACAAAATCTATACATATTAATAAAAGGCAAAGCCCTCACTGACTCACTGACTGACTGACTGACTGACTCATCACTAATTCTCGAACTTCCCGTGTAGGTGGAAGGCTGAAATTTGGCAGGCTCATTCCTTACAGCTTACTTACAAAAGTTAGGCAGGTTTCATTTTGAAATTCTACGCGTAATGGTCATAACTGGAACCTGTTTTTTGTCTATATACTCTAATGGAGGAGGCGGAGTCACGTATCGCATCATCACGCCTCCTACGTAATCACGTGAACTAAAAACAAGGAAGAGATTTACAGCACGAGTCAAACGCGGGAACGAAGGTAAATGACGTTAATTTTTGAGTGTCTTTTAATACTGTGTAAGGATACATATTAACACATGTGCAATTAAACGTGTGCATTTACGGGGTGATTTCTCAGGCTTAAAAGCTCGCCTTTTATCAAACGCAGGAACAAAGGTAAATGACATTCTAAAGTGTCTTTTAATACTGTGTAAGCATACATATTAACACATGTGCAATTAAACGTGTGCATTTACGGGGTGATTTCTCAGGCTTAAAAGCTCGCCTTTTATTAAAAAGGTAAATGATAACTGTTTTCATTCTGAAGGGCACAAACCACGTTAGATTTCAGACGTTAAACGCGCAAAAATGTCGGTACACCAGATAAATAAGCGCAACATATTATCAGTTGTATTGTATGCTTACAATACATATAGAAATGTGTTAATCGTTAACTAATATTATGGGATGGTGTTTTTCAACTCGCGCCTTGACTTAAACGATTGCATTTCTTGGTGGGTTTGCGTAGCTTATTGTCAATATCTTTACACCTCTTTTTAAGACTTAATTTAAAAAGGTTTTCTTCTTAATTAAAATTTAAAAGCAATACTTCACCGCTGCGAAGCCCCTCTAGCGCTGATGTCCGAGGTTCGATTACCGTAAGCGAGTGCAGTGAGTGTGTACGCCTGATAAACCAAGAATAAGGGGGAAAGACGTGTCACGTACTCTGCATTATTTGACAGTAAACTATTTTCAATCATTCTATGATCTGCTTCTCACAACTGAAGGCACCGTGGCTGATGTTACCTCACTTGCTGGCCAACCATAAGCGTTACCTGGTAGGTAACCAGCCACTCACTTCACTCCCTTACGGGAATCAAACCTCGGACGTCAGCACTACAGGCGAAGCCCCTAAAATTGCGCCACGGCGTGTGGTTCGTTTATTTGACAACATGTAGATCGGGGTAATTGCATTCACGGCATTTGTAGTCTGATTCACAATCTGATTGTATGGGTGGTTACCTACCAGGTAACGCTTATAGTTGGCCAACAAGTCAGCTCGAAGTGATCACTCGAGTGAAGGCAGCTTCACAAAAAAACAGATCCTTAACAAACTGTTATTAGTATATTTTCCCTCAATTTAAAAAGGTTTTCTTTTCTTCATAATAAAAATTTAAAAGCGGTACTTCGCCGGTGCGAAGCGCGTGGATTTGACCGACTGACACATACAGACATATTCATGAGTGCAGGTACTTCGGAAAGAAAGCACCGTGTAAACCTAAAGTTTAAATTAAGTTCATAGACCTACAAAAAGTTGCCATTCATTTGAGGCAAGATTGCTTTTCTTCTGTACAACTATACGTTGCATTCTCAAGAGTGTGCTTGCACGGCTTCGGATATATATATATATATGTCTATATATAAATATGTAAGCTTGTAAGTACTGCCTTACTTCTCTTTAAGAAAGGAAGATGTAATGATACTTGATTTAAACGATTCCATGTCTTCCTGGGTTTGCTTAGCTTATTGTCAATATCTTTACACCTTTTTTTTTTTTTTTTTTAAGACTTTTAAGTTAGGGCTTTGCTACAGTATACACCCTACACAAGTTAAGCAAGTAAAAAAAAAAATATATTTCTGTTTTATTTAAACCTTTTAAGTTCGTATGCAAAGCCCCATTTGGCTGTTTTATTTATTTTTTTTTCCTTTCTTCAGTAATATTTAATCTCCTTAAAGAAAAAGAACATATCCATTTTACTTTTTTTGTATCTCTTTAGTAATATTTTAGTGTAAAAGGATAACCAGTATTTAAACCTTTTATGTTACTTTATAAATTTATTTTACACAATGTTGAAAAATTAATAAGAAAGCTACATATTTTGGCAGCTGCTGCTTTAATTTTCAATGAAATGAAAAAACCTCTCCAAGAGAAAACGTCAATGAAGAAGAAACAATTTGCACTATCTAAAAATGAGAAACCCTCATTTATAAAAGTTTGCTGCAGATGACTTAACTGAAAATAAATGAATAGTTCCTATGTGTATAATACATATTTATCTATTTTACTTATGCCTTTATTCCAGCAATTTGCAACATCTGAGGTACAATTTGTTACATTACTTTTGTTTTTTGCAGCACAGGCACCTGAAGTGACTTCCTCAGGGTCACACAGTGGTGTCAGTACCAGGATTTGAACTGACAAGCTCCGGGTTTACTGAAATATTACTGAAGAAAGAAAAAAAACGAAAACGGGCAAATACGGCTATGCATACAGATGTCCATCCATCCATTATCCAACCCGCTATATACTAAATACAGGAGCCAATAAGTAGATATATATATGTGAATGTATGTATGTATATATGTATGTCTATATTTATTTATATCTGTATCTATATCTATATATATATATATATATATATATCTATATCTATATATATATATATCTATATATAAATTTGTATATGTATATATATATGTATATGTGGATGTGTATATGTAGATATGTATATATATGTATATATGTTTATGTATATATATGGTTACATAACCTCTTTAACACACTACTTCTCCGCTGCGAAGCACGGGTATTTTGCTATATATATATGACAGCAACACTCATAACAATGACAACACAATTACATATACATATATGTAGATATGTATATATATATATGTGTCAATCTATGTATGTCTAGATATATATATATCTCTCTTTATAATCATTTATATCCTTCTTTATATTGTCCTTGAGCTCCTTTATGTCTTGAGTGGTGGCCATTGCAGTGATCATCACCTTCACCTCGGACAGATCATTTTGGTCTTCCCCGAACGCTGTGGGTGAAGTAGCATGCCCAGCGGAAGTTAAGGCCATTTTCAGTTTCACTGAGCCTTCTGGAATTGGCGAATTATCCCAGCCCGAATCACTTGTACATTCACTCCCGGCAGGGGATGATGCAGCAGTGTCAACAAGTCCCAGGAAACCTGTGCTTTCGCCTATCTGTTCCAGGTCAGTCTCTGGCAGGCTGTACCTTGAGCTTGAACTGGACATCCGTTTAGATTTGGATGAAGCTTTAGCTGTCTTCCATTTCTTTCCGAGTCTTTTTTTATGTGCCACTCATGCTTATATATGCTTGCATATACTGTAATTGAACCCCCCCCCCCCGGTTGATTAAATACAGGATATCTCAGATTTAGTAAAAGAAAAAAAATCGAAAAAAAAAAAAAACACTGCTCTCTTGTAACGAGCACTTCCACAAATGTCCATCAGTCCAAGCATCCATCCAGTTTGCATGTAATTCAATGACTC
Organism: Erpetoichthys calabaricus; assembly: GCF_900747795.2. Taxonomy (NCBI): domain Eukaryota; kingdom Metazoa; phylum Chordata; class Cladistia; order Polypteriformes; family Polypteridae; genus Erpetoichthys; species Erpetoichthys calabaricus. The sequence continues at coordinate 157,894,400 of NC_041394.2, read as the reverse complement.
AGGGTGAGGGACCTTGCACGCATCCAAGGTCAAGCATACAGGAATGTGGGAGGCCTGGAAGCACTAATACAGATACTGCAAGTAAACATCAAGGCAAGACTCCGATGAAGTGCCTGTTTGGCTGGTCTACATTGACGATGGCACAAGTTGCTCCATTTGTTAATATCAATCTACAAAGTTAGTGTTTCAATGCTTTGAAGGACAAGGGACATCTCCCTATTAATACGATATGTACCATGTTAAGAGAGATGAGCAAATCACCAAAACACACAGTGAGAACAAAAAAAAAAAAAAACGGCATTGCTAAATATAAACTTAAAAACACTGAATAAGTGTCATTCATTTGGCTTTTGGAGGTGCAAAAAACAAAAAAACAAACAAAAAAAAAATACAGTACACTGTTTATATGATGTTTGAGTTTTTATATTTAGTATGATTTTAAGCAGTATTTTATATAGAAATATAGATTGAGAATGATGAAAAGTTCATTTTTACAACTGCTGAAACTTCTGCATGTTCTCAGTTTAGCTAGCGACAATACAACTACCTGCAGAAAAAGTTCATGGGACCACCAAATGGTTATTTAAAAAATGATGGACTTGCTAGTATGAATTTAATTTAAAAAAAAAAAAAAAAAAGTATAGAAAAGGTTGCACCAAAATACATCTAAAAGGTATAATGTAGGTAATAAACATCTGGCTAGTGTACAGCGACTCCAAGTTTTCGAAGTATTCCTTTGTTACATTATAAGGTTCAAAGATGAAATTTCAAAAGGTAAAAAGATAATGATGTGGACAAGTTTTGTATGTGGCTACAAGGTCAAAAGTTTTAAAACACCCTCATTTTTCCAGTTTCTTTTGAAAACTAAGCAGTTCAATTTCAAATGCAGCAAATTAGTAATAATAATAAGTAGTTTCACTTTTTTTTGGCTAATACCTTTTTATGCAAGATGACCGACAACATTTGAAACATACAATTGGTTAGATTTCTTTTGTATATTTCCAGTTGGAGCACAGGCAGGTGAAGATGACTCATGGTCACACAGCATCAGTATTTGAACAAACAACCTGTTGAAGTCCAAAATATTTCAATGTTCAGAGTGTTACACGAAAAGACCTTTTTCAAGGATTAGTTTTTAATCGTTAACAACTTACAGCTTTTCTGAAGCAATGGAATTTATTACCGAATTTATTATTTCACAATACTAATATCATGTGGCTGTCCGTCCTTGATAATTTCAAAATTGCTGCATTTCAAATGCCCATGTTGTTATAACTATGAAGTTCCATTCAGAAAATGTAATTGACAATATAATTCTTAGCTTTTATAATAAAAGAACCCCTATTACCAAAACATGAAATGTCACTGAACATTGGTACCCGGGAATGAATCACCATCTATCCCTTCCAGTTCACAATTGACTTTATTTGCATATCCTTTAAGCCTTGAGAAATCCTTTATTGTCACTGCTATCAACATTACTGAACAGCATTTCTCAGATATGAATTGCTGTGGCTCCAGCAGACAGACATACCATAAAATCAATGAAAAAAAATGTAACATTTTTAATCACTCACTTAATTTCACTACACCTGATAAAGAAAAAAAAATAGATGACAACAAGCTCACTTGAAATGGCATGCAAATAAGTGTTCACGAAGTAGACAGCCAGCAAGAACTTGATGTGGAGAAGGGAGAACATGATCTGGCACATAATGGATGGAGCGAGTCATGAGCGAAGAGCACAGTACTGAACAGTGTCTCTCTCTCGCAAAGTTTTCATAGACACAGCAGACCCGACAATGATTGTATATGGGAAAATATATGTTGGGCTTTCTTTGTGAAAATGGAAGCACCAATGCAACATGGTACTTGACCATAAGTTAGCTTCCTTTTTTTTTTTTTCTTTTTTTATTGATGGGAGGTTTGGCGGCTGGGGAAAAAAAAAAAAAAAAAAAAAAATTTCAGTAAAGCTATCCTGAACTACTGGAATACTGGTTCATGTAGAGAAAGTTACATGCACACACAATTACATGTTGAATCATATACACAGTCTGATGGCAGATGTGTACAAATGCAAAGTAAACCAACTGTTCATTCTTATATTTGCACACATGGACGGTCTGCTGTGTATGTGCAAACACTGCAAGCAAGCTGCATTCACTCACCTACTGCTCCATCCATAATATGCCATCTCATGTGTTCCCCATGTAAAATTGATGCTGGATGTGTACTTTGTATACTGTCAGCTCTGCTGCTTTACCAGACACTTGGAACATTTTGCCAAACTGCATCTAGTGTTAAAATTACCCATTGAGAAGTAGTTGTACCTGATGAAATATTGAGACCTTTTTTTTTTTTTTTTTGCAGTGAAAGTCAAATTTTGGATAGCTGCCAAGGTAAATAAAATATATACTACGAAGACTGTGACTGGTGATGTAATTGGTGAACCTTTCACAGGCAATGTGAGAAAAGCCACCGCTGACAATTTTTTCATCACTTTGCATGGCAAATAAGATACTTGCCCAAAAGACAAGGCTGCTCCATACTGAACTGTAAACAAAATGAGATGGGAGCTCTCAGGAATAGGTGAAACAAATAATGTACATGTCAGTTATAAAATAAGTAGAGTTTTTCCTATATTTTCTTAGTAATTTCTTCTGTCTCAAGCAGAATGTTTGTACAGAATGTGAGAGAGAGTGTACACAAGTAGAAAATGGACAGTAGTCAAAAACTGCTTATAGGTTCAAGACCTAAACTCAAGACAAATTCAGTCAGGATTGCCACAAAAGACTCGGGTTTTTATTAAGAAAACATTTTTTGTTTGTGCTTGAATTAATTTAGACTTAATAATAATGACCCGTTAATTTTTAACCTATTCATCCTACGTTAAAGGAACAATAACCCTCCATAGACAGAAAAAATCCCTATCTGCAAAACTTTAGCACAATTTATTTGAAAGTAAAATAAGAAAACCCACCAAGGTCATTCTGAAATTGTCACTGACTGCAGAGTTGTAGAATTCAAGCTTGTGCTGCAGATCATCTTTGCTTAAATAGGAGGTTTCTCTTTCCTTTTCATTCTGTTTAAAAATGTAAAAATAACATTATTTACTAAAATGACAGTATTGACTTAACTTTTTAATAAAATCTTATGTGCATCTACACAGTTTTACTTGGCACTTCATCACTAGAAGTGTTTAGGTACAAATATACATTTAAAAATATCATGTTTTTCAATTTCACTAAAGTCACCAATTAAGGCTGTCTCTTGTTCTTGCATCCAAAGGAAAAAAGAATTTACCAAGCCTGAAACTTAACAAAAAAGACCAGGAGTCACTCATATACACTAATATGGTGAATGCACTGTATCTATAAATAAATGTATTTATGTTTTTAATTACTTCAAACCTGGCTTCTAAAGTGCGAATTTTATCTGTCAACTACTTGGACTATAAAACAAGTTTTTAGATTCTGTCTTCACCAGTGTGAACAGAAGGAAATGACTATGCCTTCTTGCTCATCAAACACAGATACTGAATTTGAAAATGTTTTTCATATCCATATGACTTATAAAATACTTGAACTTACATAATTAAAAGGGATTTGTCTCCAGAAATAAATTTGTCATATCTTAGAAATCAAAAATTGTGTTGCTTCTAAGTATTCAGATCTACAAATTAAAAGGAACGTTCAGTTTTTTTTCAGTCCAGTATAATTATTTTACATATTGTGTGAAAATGCTCCACTGTAGAATGCAATATTAAAAATAAATCATTCTTACATATTGTAATGGAGGTAATGGTCCTAATTTGGAGAAAAAAAAAGCATTAATACTTACCGAGTACATCCCCTTTGAAGTAGCAAAGGCTTCAATTCAAGAAAACACATTTGAGGCATACTTGTGAGAACAAGAAAACTAAAAACACCACAGATTTTTGGTATAATCGTCATGAGGTTGGGATAAATTTCTTCCTCGTTTGCCTGTTCAGAGTGGGCATTGTGATTGGAGTTATGACACACGCACACCCATCTCCCTCCTCAATCCTGCCCCATTCATTGCCCACCCCCAACAAAAAAAAAACCACGCACAATTTGCTGTAGCAGAGGATATGGTTAATAAGACTGAGGACAATGATTGAGTGAGTAAACTTGCTTACACATTTTATACCAATAAATCATTAAATACATGGGGAGAATACTCAAACTCCATGCAGAACCACTGACATTGAAGCAGGAATGACAAGATGATTAAAGGAGGCTTCTGAGTGGCGAATCCTAGCAAGAGCCCTACATGTGCTTATAGCATACAATACACTGGAGACAATCCAGAAAGCTGCAGCGCAGTGAATATAGGCTGTACAGTATACAGGGTTTTGTGGGTTTACTCTCTTATCCTTCATGTTCCTTCATGTAATAATAGTTCACATTACAAGAAATGAAAACACCTAAAAGTTATGCTTAAAAAAAGTGTCAAAATACTTAGTTTCAAAAGGAAAAAAAAAAAGGTTGTTACCCTTAAAAAAAAAAAAAAGAAAAAAAAAAAAAAATTCACAAAATTAAAAAACGCAGGTACTGTACAGTCTACTCACTCCTACACTCTTATGTTAAGATTAATGATTAACAATTGAAAAAAGAAGACTATAAAAGAACTAGCCATGTGCACCCAACTACGTTGCGCGTGTTAAAATTGTCTGTGAAGGGCTCCCTGTTTAAACGCGGCTGCCAGTCGTGAACTGGGCCCTTCGTCGCACAGCATTATGATTTTTTATATGGGAAACAAAATTAGAAAACAAAACCCTTGGACATTGATTCAATAGGAACGGCCTACTTGGAATCACTGTCCGAATAATAATTATGTGGTGGTGGAGGAGCATTTCTGCTTCTCTCTGTTCAGAGTCCGTCTCGTTTTCATGACGCTGTCGTTTCCTGTCACGATCTCTTCTCAACCTTTCTCCAATCTCGCAGGTTGCTTTGTGGCAATCCAAAGAGTATGGAAGAACCAATGCTTCTTTCTTGAACTCCAAATGCCGACTGATGGAAAATCACAGAAGTGTGCCTGACTTATATACTCTGACTGCCGACTCCAAGAAGTGGGTGAACATTCGATTTGGACGAAGTGCTGCCAACGACGGTCGATAGAAACACAAAAAAACCACAGTCTCGACAAAGAAGCAGTTGTCGATGCCAGATCTAAACACAAAGCACAGTGTCGACGCCAGATCTAAACACAAAGAGTGCTATCGACAGTGTTTGTAAACAAAATTAACAACCAAGGTGTTGTGTATTCAGCCAGTACAAACAGCACATAGTCTCCTTTAGTTCAATCCTCTTTAATCACCACACTCCAACGATCCTCCCCCTCACTTCCTCTCCTCCTCCATCACTACTGCCCTCTACTGAACACAGCAGGAACACCACACAAGGCAGTGAATTTGCGGACAAACAAAGATCAAGATCCAAATGAAGATTATATATAAAGATGTACACTGGTTCCATTTAGTTAGTTTACCCCTACAAACAACTTAACACTTCTTGCAGAGCATCTATGAAATTCGGTCAGATTTTCTCATCACTACACCTCCTGTTACATTAAAAGTGCAGCCTAACATAAAAGCCTTCAGACACAGCAAGAAAGATTTTTGTTCCCAGGATCAAACAAAAACTATACTTCACTAACTTATGTTGGTGAAGTGGATGGTCATGAATTTTAATTTTACTGCCATGTATTTGATTATTAAGCGTATTGATATATATCAGTGCAGTGTAACGTATCATTTCTAAATTTGAAAATTTTAATTAAGGTGAAACTTTAGCGACACTCACTCTAAAGTTTTCCATTTTTTATGTGGAGAACTAAAGTTGCATTAGACTGTTTTGTGCATGTAAGTTTGCACTGAGCCTTTTTGTAGCTAGGACAACTTCTGTATTATATGCTGAAGTACACAGTTTCAAATCACTCTTCATGCCTCCCTCCCCCTCTCTCTTTAGAATGGCCATAAACATGTCCATTAGGCAAAGGAGAAAGTTCCTGAAAATAGTTTGTTCATGGATGTAGTTCACATAAACCATTGGTAGCATATATAGGCTGTAGCCTTTCACAGTCTAGTAATTGCACTTTCATATCAAAAATTCAAATTTGACTAATTGTGCAGGCTTATCTGCATTTGCTATAAACAGACATTAAAAATAAATTACGTTAAAACAGCTGTATAAAAGAAAACAGTGCAAGGCTCAACATCATAGTACCCTACCAATGGGTACGAGGCCTTAATACTTGAGTAAACATGAACCTAGAGAAGAGAAATTAGATTTAACCTTTTTTCAAGTCTTCATTAAATACTGTCAATTTACGTTATTCTTAAAGAAATGATTTTTATGGTACTGCATATAATTTTTTAAAAGAATTGCTTACACTTGTCATACTGTATATACCTTCTTTGCACTCCCGATTGGCCATGTGACTTTGCTTGCATAATTATAGTATTTTATAGTTTATACTAACCTTGTGTTTAAAGGTACTTGCTTTTATTTAGCGAATTACAGAATGATTTGTTACGATTACCAAAGTCCAAAATTTTCAGAAATAGCCTGCATATTTTTGTCTTACTTTCCACCAAGTTTAGAATGCTGTACATACATACTATATATGTCATCAATAACGCAGAATTACACACAAACCACATTTGTTACAGCAATTATTTCCATGTATACAACAAGAGCTGTGACCCAAAGACGATTTAAGGGCCCAAAAGGACGAAGGGTGGTCAATTAAATTACCAAAAAAAAAAAAAAAAAAGAAGCAAACTAAGCTAAAGAATACATATGCTAATGCATTAATGAAGACCTCTTCCTTGCTAATTTAATCTTAGATCCTGCTATTAGAAGTGCTAGGACACGTGGGTACGGTGTATTTTCAATCACACAGATCCATTTTGTATTTATCAAAAGACAGAACAGCTACCATTTTCAGGATAATGACTTGCTGCTCTTTTAAGTAAGTTCCAATTTTGACATGACCGATGGCAGTAAAAATTTGACACTAGACAAGAAAGTGGTGGAGATAGCTGGGGTCAGATAAAAAAAACAAACATTTCTGTATGCTTTTTTTGATCCTCATTTTATGCATACACAAGCCCCACACAAAAACTGGGCGAACTTGCATATTATCTATGGCTGACCCATCCGTATGCAACATTTCAAAGAAACTTAGAAATGACAGGACCCTTGATCAACTAGGTAAAATGCAGAGAAACAAGCTAAATGACTCCTCATGTGAATAATTCATATCACTGAGCTGTAATTATAACGGGGCATAATGTGCCAAACACATTAAACTTCAGGAGAGAGAGAGAGACTTTATTAATCCCAGGGGGAAATTCACATACTCCAGCAGCAAAAAATATTAAAGAGTAATAAAAAATGCAGGTAAAAAACAGACAATAACTTGAATAACGTTCAACGTTTACCCCCTCTGGTGGAATTGAAGAGTCGCATAGTTTGGGGGAGGAATGATCTTCTCAGTCTGTCAGTGGAGCAGGACAGTGATGTGCGGTCTCTATTTTAGAGGGCTGCCTATTTGCAGAGGAACTTTTTTGGTTTTTCATTTATTTATATTGGCTACCCGCTGTCATTTCTGAGAGAACTGGCAAAAAGGTCAGGAATATCTCAGCCAAGCTTCAGTCCATCATGCCTGCTGTGCTAGAATCTATTAACTAACCAAAGACATACACCCATAACATACAACATTCAGTTTTCATATGGTATGGGTGTACATACATGAAACATAACCAGCTTTATCCAACATAAAAAGGCAATTTGCAACAGTATCCTGTTCTCCCAAAGTAATCATAGCAATTTACTGCACTTAAAAAGTGTCATTTTCTATAGATGCTTTTATTGCAATTTGTTAACCGTAAGCAGTTACATTCCATTAAACAAGTTATCTGAAGCCAAGAACAGACTGACAAATGTTGTGGCTCGGTGGCCTAGGTTAATCCAGGAATTATTTATTTTGAGGCAAAATAGCTTTGGCAGATGTAAAGGTACGGTTCATAATGGCTGTCTTGTTGGCAAAGTAACTGGCTGAACTAAGTTTTTCATTAAGGCCTATACTATTCATTGTAACAGCAATCATGCCATTATACAGTATTTGCCAGTGATAATGGCTACTTAGACACTGGCGCCTTATGCCTTTTCCCAACCCCACACTTTACTGTTGTGCTAAGAGCACTATGAAATCCGACTGCAGGGCAGGGAAATTATGCAGAATTTGTGATTGTATATGTACGAGGATGATAGGCATAGTCCATATGTTTTTTTTCAGAATGGCATCCGAGTGGAGTCTGAGGCATGTACAAGTAAGCACATCTGTAAGAGAAAGATTAATTATAAGGGTAAAAATTATGTAGAAATTTGAACGCACTTTGTTTTCCGGTTTTTTGGCGTACGCCCATTTTTTTTTTGCTTGAATCCATGCAAAGCTTTATAAACTAGACCCATGTGTATGCAGAAGGTCTTTAAGAAGGGTTTATTTTTCTTGGTGTACCATCCTCAGTAATTAAAATATTTTGAATATCACCAGTTTGTTTTGGTCTAACTAATTTTAACTTTTTTTTTTAATGTATAAATGGTAGTGTGTTCAATATGGACTAAAAATTGTAAAAAAAAGTTCAGAACTTGAATTTCACATGTACCCAAGAGGATTTCATGCTGGGGTAAAAATAAATAGGGGTGCATTTTGATCACTTTGGGAGATGTGTGTAGGGTTTAAACACAAATCAGTGCGTTTACATTTGTTAATAACCCGGTTATTCACAGAAACAATTTCAGAAATGCCATGTGATTGCTCTTTGAGAAACAGGTTAACAGATATATAGATTTCTCCATAAGTAACTCTGTTATGTGGTCTTGAAACTCTTAACCGGGTTCCGGTTGAGTTTGTAGTTTGCACATGTCTGGTACAGTCTATCAGCCTGTGCATGTGTTAGCTTCACACGTTTTCAGCAGCCACTGGTGGAAAACAGTGGATGCGTCCTCAAAGAAATTTCCTGAAGCAAAATACATGGATAATGTCATTATTTCACATGAATGTTGAAATCTGTCCCAGTACTTCAGAAATTGGGAAAAATTTACGCTGATGAACTGAGTGTTATACTCCACAGCAAAAGCTCAGGTGCAGTGTTGGTGGTGTCTTAGAGAGAAGTCTATTCAGAAGAAAATACTCATCTGCACAGACACTTGCATGGTAGGCCGAGAATTGCAGTCTGGTTAAACAACTCTGCTGCGGTGCACAAGTGCCTCCAGGAGGCTGCAGAACACACCATCCTCACTGTAAAGAACTTCTGCCTGACCCGTAAGTGCTTCTAGTGTGTAGTGGGGCTTTCCCTCTGTCTTTCACTCTGCCTCTGTCCACCTTTGTTCATGCTTACCACTTTCAAAGTATTTTTCAGAGACCACGGTGTCAAAGGTCACATATTACACAAATCCTACTGTCATCATATGGGAAATTACAGAATCAAGGACGTAAAAGCATATGAAGAACAAAATACTTTCAAAATAAAATGAAAAAAGATATACTAAGAAAGCAGCTGTAATCTTCACAAAATCTACTTGTGGCCAAGAATTTGAACAACCAAATAACGTACTGCCAAAATGTCTATGTATATAAACAAAGTCTATATACAAAACTGGTCAACACTGAACATAAAATTCTCCATGGAAAACAAAGGCAAGTAGATATTAAAGCAAAATAAAACAGCAAAGTTCACATAAAGAATTCATGTAAGAGAGATTCTATATAATCTAGTAATTACACAGATGATACCTATCGGCTTGCTTTTGTTTTCTTGGAGTATCAAAATAATATAGTTTATATGTATATGTGCAAATACGAACAATTAAATATACATGTATAATGAAGAAACCCACCAACATACAAAATAAAAAAAATATATAGAAAAAAAGATATATATGAATAAAAAAAAAAAAAAAAAAAAAAAAAAATGCAGCTCCAGGACACACGCAGAAGGTGACTTTGTATTATGACCGTTGTTGCCACTGATTAGCCGCCCATAATGGCAGAAATTACTGCTTATAGGGAGTTCAGTTACTAACCTGCTCTGTTTTCCTACCACACAGCTGCATGCACATACAGTGCATCGGGAAAGTATTCACAGCGCATCACTTTTTCCACATTTTGTTATGTTCCAGCCTTATTCCAAAATGGATTAAAATTCATTTTTTTCCCCTCAGAATTCTACACACAACACCCCATAATGACAATGTGAAAAAAGTTTGAGATTTTTGCAAATTTATTAAAAATAAAAAAATTGAGAAAGCACATGTACATAAGTATCCACAGCCTTTGCCATGAAGCTCAAAATTGAGCTCAGGTGCCATCCTGTTTCCCCTGATCATCCTTAAGATGTTTCTGCAGCTTAATTGGAGTCCACCTGTGGTAAATTCAGTTAATTAGACATGACTTGGAAAGGCACACTCCTGTCTATATAAGGTCCCACAGTTGACAGTTTATGTCAGAGCACAAACCAAGCATGAAGTCAAAGGAATTGTCTGTAGACCTCTGAGACAGGATTGTCTCGAGGCACAAATCTGGGGAAGGTTACAGAAAAATTTCTGGTGCTTTGAAGGTCCCAATGAGCACAGTGGCCTCCATCATCCCTAAGTGGAAGAAGTTTGAAACCACTAGGACTCTTCCTAGAGCTGGCCGGCCATCGAAACTGAGCGATCCGGGGAGAAGGGCCTTGGTCAGGGAGGTGACCAAGAACCCAATGGTCACTGTCAGAGCTCCAGAGGTCCTCTGTGGAGAGAGGAGAACCTTCCAGAAGAACAACCATCTCTGCAGCAATCCATCAATCAGGCCTGTATGGTAGAGTGGACAGACGGAAGCCACTCCTTAGTAAAAAGCACATGGCAGCCTGCCTGGAGTTTGCCAAAAGGCACCTGAAGGACTCTCGGACCATGAGAAAGAAAATTCTCTGGTCTGATGAGACAAAGATTGAACGCTTTGGTGTGAATGCCAGGCGTCACATTTGGAGGAAACCAGGCACCGCTCATCACCAGGCCAATACCATCCCTACAGTGAAGCATGGTGGTGGCAGCATCATGCTGTGGGGATGTTTTTCAGGAACTGGGAGACTAGGCAGGATAAAGGGAAAGATGACTGCAGCAATGTACAGAGACATCCTGGATGAAAACCTGCTCCAGAGTGCTCTTGACCTCAGACTGGGGCGACGGTTCATCTTTCAGCAGGACAACGACCCTAAGCACACAGCCAAGATATCAAAGGAGTTGCTTCAGGACAACTCTGTGAATGTCCTTGAGTGGCCAAGCCAGAGCCCAGACTTGAATCCGATTGAACATCTCTGGAGAGATCTTAAAATGGCTGTGCACCGACGCTTCCCATTCAATGTGATGGAGCTTGAGAGGTGCTGCAAAGAGGAATGGGCGAAACTGGCCAAGGATAGGTGTGCCAAGCTTGTGGCATCACATTCAAAAAGTCTTGAGGCTGTAATTGCTGCCAAAGGTGCATCGACAAAGTATTGAGCAAAGGCTGTGAATACTTATGTACATGTGATTTCTCAGTTTTTTAATTTTTAAACTTTTTAAGTAAACTTTTTTCACATTGTCATTATGGGGTGTTGTGTGTAGAATTCTGAGGAAAAAAATGAATTTAATCCATTTTGGAATAAGGCTGTAACATAACAAAATGTGGAAAAAGTGATGCGCTGTGAATACTTTCCGGATGCACTGTATGCTCTTTCTTTGAGCTATTTTTAAAAAAAAAAAAAAAAACAGTAGACCTATGGCAAAGAAACACGGCTGCCCATCAGAAACTCCCTCCTCAACAGTATTTCAATGAGAAACAAACTCTTTTACCCGTCATTTGAGTGACCAGCTTTAGGCTTACCGCATAACATGCTTCTCGCACAAGGTTTAGAACATTTAGAAGTTCAAGCCCCGACCAACCTAATGGCTCTCTCCCATGTCCTCTCTTCCCCGACTGTACCTGCCCCAATCACTACTTCCGAGCTGCTGAACTGGTTTGATGAAGACGACTTTGTATTCTTTGAACCAGGAGAGGGGAGTTGTACCTCGACTTTTGCCATTTGCAAGTCGTGTACTTTCCGGGGGGTTTGGGAGAACTAAATGAGAAATTCACTATTGTGAAACTCGTTTGAAGTCTGGGATATGACCATGTTTAAAATTAAACCTCAAAATCCATTGCCATTGCATTTCAAGGAATGAATCCTCCTTAGGGCATTGCAATTCTACAAAATAAAAATGTCTATTGAAATAAATTTGGATATCTTAGTGGGAGGGGGGAAAAGGAATAAAGTAACAATCAGTAATTAAAACTGAAATATCATTTACTGATGACGAGAAAATATTTTGAAAGAATTTCATACAGAAGTAGTGCAACAGGATTAGATTCTAAAGTGATGGAGTCAACTGCATTTAAAAGGAAATTAGAGTGCTCTTCCAGGTTTTATTCAAAGGCAGTATTAGAATTTTGGATGCAGCTACTGGTCTCTGGCGACTCCTCCTATGAAGTCAGTAGATGGATTGGGATAGCAGTTGGGGGGGGGGGGGTTTGGGTGGATGGTCATGAGGTCACTGGAAAGGTGTGTGGGACGATCCAGGTATCTTTGCAAAAGGACAAAGGGCCAAGTCTTTAGAGTCCTGGTGCTTCCTGTTTTGCTATATGGCTGTGAGACATGGACGCTATCCAAAGACCAGAAGTGAAGACTGGACTCCTTTGGTGCCATGTCTCTTCAGAGAATCCTTGAGTATCATTGATTTGACTGTGTCGAAAGAGTGATTGCTCACGGATTCCACAATAAGGCACATTACCTGCATTGTGAGGGAACATCAGTTATGGCTAAGGCTGCAACTGATGATTATTTTGGTAGGCGACTAATCGTTCAGTTTTTTTTCCCCCGATTAGTCACGATTATTTCATGCCTGTCTATTTTGATGCCTGTGACCTGCAGTTGCACATCCTGTTCTGGGCTCCAGTGCATGTCTTACCTCATCTGCTCACGTCTGTCCACCTGTGAATGTCACCCTGATGTCTCTGCATTAACACGATTAAAATTAATAATAATCAAATTAAAATAACTAGTGAAACATATGAATTTGAAAATAATCAGATGTTTTTATATTAGTGTGACCATCACAATAAAAAAGAAATACATTAAACAATATAATCTGAAGTACACATAGTCTTTAAACAAAAAAAGTGAATTTAACTTCACCAAAAATGGCCACTGGTGTGTCTTAAAGTCCAAAAGTTTAAATAAAGCTCCAATTCAAATAAAATAAAACAATGTACAGTTTATAAAAGATTCAGTTCATATATTCCTGATTGCAGTGCAGGAACATGAGCATTTCGACATGCTCTGGTGTGAGGCTGGCTCTCTTCTTTGAGACAATGTTCCCAGCTGCTGAGAAGAGACACTCAGAGTGAGAAGAGGTAGCAGGAATACACAAGAATGATTTTGCAAACAGAGAAAGATGTTTTAATCATCACACTCTGAAGGAAAAGTGTTGTAGTTTATCACATCATGTACTATAATATGCTAAAATAAAAAAAATGGACTAAAATATGTAACAAGCTAATTACTGATATGCTTCAAAACACAAGTTACCCAACGTTAGTTAGAGATGGTTTACTATTCATATGAACTCAAATATTATAATAAAATAGAACGAAAAAAAACTAGGACGGCTCAGCTACTCCTATTCACTTGTTTACTATAGCTCCAAAGACGTTAGCAAACATTATATTAATTATTTTAACTTAACCCTTAAACCGCCGGAACCAGCTATAATTGGTTTCCAATGCAATTTGCCAGCACGCCGGAGCCAAGTATATTCGGAAAAGTACATTCATGGAACGCCGCAACCGGCTAGAGTCGGTTTCCAGTGCAATTTGGAAGCACGCCGAAGCCAGTATATGCGGCGACATACATTCTGCGACGTACATTCATTGAACTCCGCAACTGGCTAAAGTTGTTTCTTAGTGCAATTCGCCAGCACGCCGGAGCCGAGTATATTCGGCGATGTATATTCATTGAATGCTTCAACCGGCTATAGTCATGTCTCAGTGCAATTTGCCAGCACATAGGGGGCGAGTATATTCTGCGACATACATTCATTGAACCCCGCAACCGGCTATAGTTGCTTCACAGAGCAATTTGCCAGCACGCCAGAGCTGATCAGTCAGTACCGTATATTCGTTGAGCAGCCAGCTCACCACCACTACTGGCCCCGGCAGAACTGCAGCACCACTGTTTCTGGGATTCAGCCGCTGCACTAGACGAACCTGCAATCATCAGTGTTTACCAGTGTGTTTGTGTGCAGCCAGTTCAAGTGCAGTTGGCTCAGCGATTTACTGAATTTCATCAATGGCTTCAGTTGCACCTTGAACATATAATAAGATTGTCGCAGTAGTTTTTTTTTAATATTATATATATATTTATATTTTAGTTTTTACAGTTCATTTGCAGTGTGTAAAATGATCAGTGCTGCAGTAATTGTGGTTCTCTTTGCATGAAAAAAAATACGTGTTCCATTAAAATTTCACATTTTCTTTGTGAATTGTGACGTTTACTTAAAAGGTGCAGCTAAAAAGTATTGGGCATCTAGGGGTGCATTAACTCCCAAGTATGTCTCGGTTTAAGGATTAACTATAATTGTCGAAACCTTGATATACATATTATAGTACAAACAACAACGTTAACACGTGACACTAAATTTACTTGCTAAAATTTAGCGCTCAAGAGACGGCAGCCTCACAGCTCCAGGATGCTTGCGTTTCAGATGCTCATGCATCGCGGTGGTGCTGCCGTGAAAAGAAAGCTCTGTTTTGCATAATCTGCATTCAACTTTTTTTTTTCTTTTTCGGTGAAGTGCTCCCACATTTTAGAAAGTTTCTGTCTCAATTTTTTTCCATCTCCTTCCCCCTCCTCTATCCGACTCGCCATTACAGCCACGTTTATTTTCCTCTACATTGTTCTCCTCAGACGTCCTTTCTTCGTTGGTGGGACTTTGTGCAGTCTTGACAAACAATAACAAATGATACTGCCCCCCAGATGTTCATGTAGTGCATTGCAGTTACAAAAACCAATGTGGTTCTTTGTGACTGGAGTCTCTATTGAAGGTTCTGTTTATGACTCGTCGACAATAAAAAAATCTGCGTTGACGATTTTTTTGTAGTTGACGTCGTCGATTACGTAGACTAATCGCTGCAGCCCTAGTTTACGCCACTATAGCCATGTGGAGAGATTCTCTGAGGTTGATCCGGCTCACAGGATCCTCACTGTCGAGGACATGAGTGGCTGGACATCCGGGTAAAAAACTTACCTAAGGCAGATAGAAGGGGGTGGGACTGGAACACGTGTCTGGCTGGGTTGTTGCCAACCAGGATCCCGAGCTGTTTTGCCACATAGAGGGAGAATAACTATACCTCAATATTTGTAATGAACTGAGAGGTAAGTATACACATTTTGGTGGTATAGATTGACTTACCTCTAAGAGCAAAACTAAAGGTAATGAAAAAATGCAAAAAAATAAGAAGTATACCAAGTGGTTAATAAAATCTCATATAACTTACTGGAATACAACTGAATGGAAATTAAGCACTATGAGTGTGAACTAAATAAGGAAACAAAATGTGCGGTTCTGTTCATTTAGGCCTGAATTAAGCAAAAGCAGGTATTTTTTTTTTTTTTTGTTCTTCTTGGACTATGTTTTACAGATAAACTACAAAATATAAAACAGCAGACACATATGTATATCATTAAGGAAGCCTTACCATGCAACAGTATGTCCACAGAGTAATCAAGCCAGCTGTTATGCCCTACATGGGCACAATCTACAGAAACTTAAATATAGCTTCCATGTATATGACAATATGAACAAACCTAGAGTGTGATATGCAGTTCTGCTTTAGTTGTTGACTTATTTTCAAGCAATTTCAGCTATCCATGAAGTAGGAAAGTTTTAGTCAAGGATAAAGAAAGTTACTCATGTATAAGTATTTTTACTTGTAAAGTAAGGCATAAAACACTATAACATTTGCACATTCACCTATATGTGCATGTTTTGTCTAATATAAAACTTAGTTTATTGGTTGCTACAATCTTGGGAAGCCAAATGGTAAAAAGTCGTTATTGTTAATATAGGTTTAGCGCCTTCAAATTGAACTTTTATATACGACATATCTTAACAGTGCTTCAAAGCATTCCATTAGTATTCAACAAAATTTAAACCTTGCTGTTATAAATCTTGTATACGCAAACTGCTTTTCAGAGGCCTGCTAGGATGACCTCTTGATCACTTTAAACACAGAGGAGGAGTGTGCATCCTTATATGGTAACACTTGGAACAAGGCTGCAAGCCATCAGCTAAACACTAGTGAACTTACTCAAACCTGTCTTAAGAAGAGTTATAAGTAAATAATGCTTTTGACTGCATGGACTTCATGACTTTACATTAAATCAGGGCATAACATTTTCATCTTTATTGTGCACGCATTATTGCAATATGTAGTCCTAAAGGTCCCATCAATATTTCAATCATTTTATATATACACAGTAGCATCTAAGAACGAAGCCAGCCACACACAAAAGTACAGCACACAAGCACTCATCCAGATTGCACGATAGAATGTCAGTTTGGCCTGACTACAATTTTCACTTTCATTTCAATAAATCCAATAAAAGTACACTCAATGTCTGTTTGTCCATCCTCCAGTTACAGTATTTCATAGATATCAATTTTCAAAGATTCTGTAAGGTTATATACCATTTTGAAGATTATGGTTTGTTTCCAATATCTTTTTTTTTTTAAAAGTTAATTTGAAACTGGTAAACAGTTAAGATTATTAAATAATAAACCTTATTATATGCAGAAAGTATCTGGCAACTTTGTTTACATTTAAGCTTTGTAAACAGACATATCATTTAATACTGAATTCCATTAAATTATAATTGTCTTTACTTTGATAAGAGCCAATTTAACCATCCTCTTAAAACCATTTTGGATAATCAAGTTCATATTAACCTAGAAAGAGGTTATGTATGTAATATAGTTACAATCTGCAAAAACTGCAGCATCTAGATGAAGAATTACATTATCTAGGCAGACGAGAACTAATTAAGACAACCCTTTTAATTTAATACAACATGGCATAAGAAAAAGTGTGCATGGATATTGAAAAACTATTAGTTTATTATAAATGTAAATAGTTTAAATAAGATCAGTCTTCTTCTAAAATAGGACATGGTTCCCATACAATCAGGTATACTAACATGTATCAAGTGCACAAGTTAATTTCCCAGCCATCTGCAGAAGTGTTCCTGTTCAAATCATACCAACATTATACAGGCTTGATATTAAAAGTTGCACTTGGTCACCATTGTGAAGCATTTGGCAACCATTGTTTGGGCCCGGTTGTCAAGAATGGTATCTACTTTATTTATGCAGTCCGTCCGTCCCCCCACCCCCCCTCCCCCTTTTGGGCAGTGCATTGGAAATGGACAGATTTTACTAGTTATGTGCAAAATTGGCAGATAAGCACACAACTATCCAACTGCTACTTGGTTTTACAATGAAGTGCAAGTTAAGCTCACGTACACTGCACTTCCTGGCATCCCTTTAATGGGGGTAAAGCAAGTTAAAATAAAGCAGTGTAATGATCATCCACCATGCAAAACGTGTGTGAGCTCAGGGTGTGCACGTAACAGGAATGTTATGCCTCCTTTATCTTAGTCTCTCCAACACGTTTATATTATATATATAAAAAAAAAAAAAAATTCCCACAGAACTCACAGCCAGTCCAATAGGTCTTCTGTGTGTAAGTTAAAGTATATGAGGATTAAAGACACACTTGTTACACATGCCCAGATGGAAATAAAATGAAAACATTTGGCACTACAAATGTCAAAAGATATTTAAGATTGCATCACAAATTACACTGACAGTCAAACTTTCATTGCATGCAAGATTAAATAGTGCTTTTTGGCACATTTGTTTACTTCTTTTAGATAATTAATTAGTTTGAAGAAACAAACACCAATATTTTACTAGTAATTTATTTGAATACAAGTATTTATATTTTAGAAACCCAAAAAAGTACCAAGATAAATGCTGTTGAATATTTTAGGAAAAAGAAAAAGGCAAAAGAAAGTCAACAGGCAGATATGATATGCAAAACCATCCGCTGTTATTTCGTATATACCCTAAGTTCTTGTCTATAAGCCGGACTCATGTATTAGCCGGAGACCAAAAATCATACGAATTTTTAAAATAAAATCGTATCATAGATAAGCCGGACTCATGGATAAGCCGAACGTACTATAACCTATAACTAATAGAAGGGAGGGAGGTCAGTGGTCTCACTCGCGCCCATTTAATTTCTTTAAGGGGGGAGAGAGTGTGAGATATTGCCGTCTCTCTCACTCCCCGCATGGCGCGGTTGGAGCGGCCGGAGCGCGTTCTTTCTGCTCTGGGCGTCGCCGAGTCAACACGAGCGCGTAGCGGTCATTTAAATTGTGATTTTATATGTAAGCATATTTAAATATATATCGCGGATTTCTGCGGACAATGGGTCTTTTAATTTCTGGTACATGCTTCCTCAGTTGGTTTGCCCAGTTGATTTCATACAAGGGACGCTATTGGCAGATGGCTGAGAAGCTACCCGGCTTACTGTTCTCTCTCTCTTGCGCTGACTATCTGTGATCCTGACGTATGGGGATTGAGCAGGGGGGCTGTTTGCACACCTAGACGATACGGACGCTCGTCTAAAAATGCTGAAAGATTATCTTCACGTTGCTATCTTTTGTAAAGCTGATTCCTGAAAAGACATGCTGCACAGTGCTTCGCATACTTAAAAGCTCGAAGGGCACGTATTGATTTTTGACTGAAAAACAAACTCTCCCCCTCTCTCTCTTTGTCTGCTCCTGACGGAGGGGGTGTGAGCTGCCGCCTTCAACAGCTTTGTGCCGCGGTGCTTCGCATACTTAAAAGCCAAACAGACATATTGATTTGTTTGCTTCACTCCTTTGAAGAGGAAGATATGTTTGCATTCTTTTAATTGTGAGACGGAACTGTCATCTCTGTCTTGTCATGGAGCACAGTTTAAACTTTTGAAAAAGAGACAAATGTTTGTTTGCAGTGTTTGAATAACGTTCCTGTCTCTCTACAACCTCCTGTGTTTCTGCGCTAATCTGTGACCCAAGCATGACAATATAAAAATAACCATATAAACATATGGTTTCTACTTCGCGGATATTCTTATTTCGCGGGTGGCTCTGGAACGCAACCCCCGCGATGGATGTATAAGCCGGACTTATGTATAAGCCGATATTCTATTTTTTCATTTTCACAACTTTTTTCCTTAGATAAGCCGCGGCTTATTGACAAGAACTTAGGGTATATTTCTCTTCTGGTTCGTCCTGCTTCCACTTCAAAACCGGTCTCGCCCACATGGCATTTCTCGATTCCTATTCGTCCTCTTCCATGTCATGCACTATACTGGCCTGCTGAACGCAATACATCCAACAAGTACTCAAAGTGCTGCCACAACGGTAAAGTAGCTTTAACCACCTTTGCAGGAGTCACCTGTGTCTTTACAACAGCTTCTTACACAGCAAACATCAAAAGCTAAAAATTATCGTGAACACATTCGAGAATGCAACTCTTCTATAGCGTTTGCTTCCATGGGTGCACAGATAACTCAACCTCCTGGCCACGGACCATACTGTTTTAAAATACACTGGCAAATTTATCACCAAATCTCTCCACTATACGCTAACACTTCTTCCTCTCCAGGATATGGATAGTTGTATGTTTTTGACACAGTGCAAGCTACTTAAGTACGATTATAAAATAAAGCAAACTCTGTATGCAGCGAAAATTTACTTCTCCAGCTAGATTCCATGCTCAGAACCATCAACCCCTTCCCTAAATCATACAAACACATGCATGAAATCACTCAGTCCAATCCAACAGCATCTGTACGAATGGTTGTCAAGGAAAACCCTAGGCAGGATTTACGACGATACAATGCCCTGACATGTCACACCGATGTTGCAGTGATTTTCGTCAGAGAAGATGGTGAACAGCCTGCCAAAAGGGACATTTGCATCTATCCCATAGGCAACTCCTGTAAACCGATTTCCACGCTCAATATGAATTGTGATCCTATGGTTTACCCACTTTTATTCCCTTACGGAGACATTGGCTGGCACAAAGATTTACAACATGTTCCCGATAAAAGAACCACCAAATGAATAGGGCTTACTCAATGCCAATTTTACGCATACAGATTAGCAATGAGGAATACATTTAGTATTTTGCACTCCAGCAGCAAACTATTCCAACAGTACGTCGTAGATGCGTATATTAAAACAGAGGGCGCACGTCTCAACCATCTCAGATTACATCAACAAGATCTGCGCGTGGAACAATACAAAGGACTTTCAGACGCACTGCAAGCAAACTCTGAAAATAATGTATGTGTAGGCAAAATGATCATATTACCGTCCACATTTCCAGGAAGTCCAAGATACATGCAACAAAACTATCAGGATGCCATGGCCATAGTACGTAAATTCGGAAAGCCTGATTTATTTATCACTTTCACATGTAATCCTGCTTGGCCAGAAAAATTCTACATGCATACTGCGTGTTTCAAGAAGTATTTATTTCTTCTTGATTTCTGAATTCCTTTCTCACCGTTTTCCGTTTCTATTCTTACACCACCGTATGCTACAGCGGGCGTCGGCTAGTTTTATATTAAAATATGCAGTGGATTTTTATAGTTTTGTTTATAAGACATTTGCAATACATAATGCGTATATATGGAAAAATCAATTTAAATTACACACTGTACTTCAGTCAACCCATTTATTTCTAAATTCACATCTCAAGCAGGGCTGTGGTGAAATTGGAGCCTATCCAAAGAACATTGGGTGAAAGGCAGGAATAATCCCTGGTTAAAGCACCAGTCCACCGCAGGTTGAACACACACACGGGCCAATTTAGCAACTATTCACTTAACCGGCATGTTTTTGGACTGCGCGAGGAAACCCATGAGGACACAGGAAGAACATGCAAATCTCAGTCTCCTTACTACGAGGCAGCAGCACTGCCACTGCATTGCCATGCCTCCATGCATTGTATTTTGTTAAAAAAATTTCTTCCAATTACTGATTATTTACTGCAACCTATAAGGAATCCAAGTGTTGCTGCTTATACTGATGTCCTACTTTTGGCATAAATCCCCAGATCACAAGTTTCTTGTTCTGTTGGGTGTGAGGATGACTACTCTGGTAGTTAAGTCTTGTTTAAGCTGTTCATTTTCAATTGCCAATGCACAATATTATATAAAAGCAAGATTAAAAAAAAATTGCAGGATAGAATCATTCAATGCACTTTAAGGAAATGATGTATTCTGGGGGTCTTTTTAAAATAACCATATTGTACTTTAAACTTCATCTGCTAATTAAAAAGTGCTTTAGCTGTGAAAGCATTTGAGAAATTACTCAAAAAGTTATTATACCACCCAAATCCTCATAGGCTATGTTTGAGCAAACCACATGACACATGGAATGGGTGTGCACATAACCACAATTCTGACATGTTAAGTAATAATTCTTCAGATTGAAATGCTGTAAATTAGCAGGTAAAGCAAACCGACATAACATCTTAATTACTCCAAATATAGGCTATTAACCTCCTTTGCGTTAGACCCGATCGTCACTGTGGCTGTAAAAAAAACAGTGGTAAAAGTGTCAGTCCCAAGTGTCACTCTGGCAATGGGTACAGACGTGTCTCGCATAAGACCCAAGGATTACTCGGACTGTAAACATACCAACAGCGTTTGCCGACTGTTACTTGGGCAATGGTATAGGCATGTCTTGTGTAAGCGTCAGGCCTGAGTGATACCCGGGCAACAGTGTAGACACATCTCACCTAGACTCATAATGGTATCTTGCAAGAAACGGTTCTCATCTGCAGTGATGTCGAGGTGAATATGTCTTCAGGAAGTAAAACTGAAAAGGCCAGTGAAATGGAAATAGTAATGAATTTGTAAGTGACGCCTGTGTCACTCGTATATTGTGTAGTGCACGGTTCATTTTATACTTTCTACACATTTTACAGTAGAAAGGAGAGTTAATAAAAATGTCATTTTTAATGCCAAAAAATTAATCTCTCTACACTTTTGAGGAAAAAAATTTAATACCAAGGAGTTTAAAAATGATAACCATATTTTAATTTTTCTGCAACCAAAAATAAATGCCTGGTTGCCAAGATAGTGTTGAGCTGTTATAGCAAGAATTATACAAGTGGATGGTTATTTTTCAAATAATTTAACATTGTTACTTTATTTAATCAGTTTGGGAAAACAGACATCTTCCAGCTAGTACAGTATTGGAGCAATTGTCATGGATCATTGCAATAACTATGCTTGTAGGAATCTAATTTTCTTTCCAGAGTTTCCTTAATTCATGCGGTAATATTTTGTGCAACTTGCTGGTCTTTTATAAGTATTGTTGGAAAGCAAAAAACTAGTAAGCTTTCATTCATCATTTATAAAAGTGACATATGATGCCAGGGTATGTCTCACTGGCTAAAATAGTCCAGCAGTTAGCAAAAAAAAAAGTGTTAGCCTGCTCTAATTTGCTTTTATAGCACATTTAACATTAGTGTAGATTCATTTTTTTGCAGGAGTTTAGTCAATTGAATTCTGCAAGGTGGTGCAATTTGGACGGAATGTTTAAACTACCCTTCTGTGTAAAAGCTCTCATTCCTCAACCATTGACAGTAATCTCATGTAATTCAAAAACATGTTGAATGTGCCAAGATAAAACATGAGCCATTTTTCTTTACAATAAACTGAGGTATGTGGAGGAGTTTCATTATAAAAGGGGAAGACAACAATTTTGACAAATTGTACTGTACTTCAGTTTGTTTCTCCAAGGTAGTGCTGGGCAGTATGACCAAAATTCTATATCACGGTATTTTTCAAAATTATACCGGTTTCGCTGTATTTGACGGTATTTTTTTCCCCCATGCACGAGTGGATGTTAACAACATTTTCCACTGCAATTACTGCAGTAGACTGGCTAAGAATAAACTATTCCACTGTCATAAGAATTGTACATTGTACAAAAAACATTTTAATGTGCACACAAGTATGAATACAGGTTTGCATGTCCCCATAAAGTGATAGTTTTCAAGGGGGTGGCACTAATGAAGAGAAGGAATCCCATTGCATGACAGTTGCAGTCAAAATATAGAACCTTTTTATTGAACAAATTTTGCAAACAACTTCAGCTATAATTTTGACAACATATTTTCAACCATCCAAAGAGGCATTTAGACAGTAAAATGTCCAGAGGTGCTTGTCAAACATTGTATTGCACTGAACATGTCTTAGAAAAGGAATAAATAGTAAATATTTTTTGTAAACCAACTAGACTTTTTTAATGTTAATCTCTGTCCACTGACATGTTAGTGACTTTTTTTTATTTTATTGAACTCACACAACATTCCATAAAAATAAATCAATTTTTACAAAAATAAGATCGAAAAAAAATCAACCCCCACCCCTATTAAAGTGACTTTTTAAACAACTTTACCATCATTAAACTGCATAATAGATGGGATTAATAAAGTATCTAAGGGGAAATTCACCTACTGCAGCAGCAGCATACGGATACAAAAAAAATATTAAAGAGTAATAAAAATGCAGGTAAAAACAGACAATAACTGAATAATGTTAATGTTTACCCCCCCGGTGGAATTGAAGAGTCGCATAGTTTGGGGAAGGAACGATCTCCTCAGTCTGTCAGTGGAGCAGGAAAGTGACAGCAGTCTGTCGCTGAAGCTGCTCCTCTGTCTGGAGAGGACACTGTTTAGTGGATGCTGTGGATTCTCCATAATTGATAGGAGCCTGCTGAGCGCCTGTCGCTCAGCCACAGATGTCAGACTGTCCAGCTCCATGCCTACAATAGAGCCTGCTTTCCTCACCAGTTTGTCCAGGCGTCCTTCTTAATGCTGCCTCCCCAGCACACCACCGCGTAGAAGAGGGCGCTTGCCACAACCGTCTGATAGAACATCTGCAGCATCTTATTACAGATGTTGCAGGATGCCAGTCTTCTAAGGAAGTATAGCCAGTTCTTTCCTCTCTTGCACAGAGAATCAGTATTGGAAGTCCAGTCCAATTTATCATCCAGCTGCACTCCCAGGTATTTATAGGTCTGTACCGTCTGCACACAGTCACCTCCGATGATCACGGGGTCCATGAGGGGCCTGGACCTCTTAAAATCCACCACCAGCTCCTTGGTTTTGCTGGTGTTCAGGTGTAGGTGGTTTGAGTCGCACCATTTAACAAAGTCCTTGATGAGGTTCCTATGCTCCTCCTCCTGCCCACTCCTGATGCAGCTCACGATAGCAGTGTCATCAGCGAACTTTTGCACGTGGCAGGACTCCGAGTTGTATTGGAAGTCCGATGTATATAGGCTGAACAGGACCGGAGAAAGTACAGTCCCGTTTCTTTTGCCGGTCCCTACCAGTACCCGAAAAACAAAGTAGGAAGTATGCTGTAATTTTCCTGTTGGCCATGATGTGCATCTGCGTCTCTGTTTGCTGTGAGTTGCATGGCTGCATTGCCGCCTTCCCTGAAAAGGACCCAAAACCCAAATTTGTGGGCTGCGTGTCTCGCATATCTGATTTTATGGAACGTGTTACTCGTATTCCTGCATACCTGTAAGCTGTAGATTTGAGTTCAAAAAGGATCAAAGGGGCTGCATGAGTTTTGGTGTGACAGATAACCCATAGCAATTTATTTAAGTACTGTATATAATATAAAAGTGTGCTATATAAATGAGTAAAATCAGTCTGCCATGGTGTGTTAACTGAAAATTTAAGCTGTTGTCAAGAAAGCTCACCAAAGCTTGAATTTCTTTCTCTGTTTGCACCAGCTCTAAGAAGGTGCATGGTGGGTTCCTTCCTCAATGTCTATATTTAGTGCTGGGAGGTATACCGGTTCATACCGAAAACTGTTTATTTTTGTTATGATATGGATTTTTCTTATACCGCAGCACCGGTTTAAATAGCCTAAACAACATTCGGAACGTGGCGCAGCAGGAAACTGTTCAAGGGGCGACCTTTTTTCCCACTGCTACACCGCTAAACACGCATGCAATGGAGTATATACATTAGTGGATGTATTACATGGTGAAAGTGGACAGAGAATATTCCGAAACTGAAGCTGTAGCAGATAATAAATTTAAACATGATGACACAGAAGAACTTTTGCCGAAAAAGGGAGTCATGTCTGTTGTCTGGAGATACTTTGGTTTTAAAAGCAGAAGGACTTCGTCACATGTCAAAATTAAATCAGTTTGACGTTTTTTTAATTAATTAATGATACAAATATAAATCTTATGCATCTTACAACAGTAATTGCTATAAACTTAACGGTGATTCTCTGACAGATCAGATTTTAAAAGGATATTACAAAAAACAGCAGAGCATATTTGTCGCTGCACTGTTTTCCTCTGCGCTTTTGACTTGTGCTTATGTCATGCCACCTCGATTTCACTTTCAGTCACTGAATTGGGCTACAGTGGCAGCAGATCAATCTTGTGGCACTTGTAGGTATGCTTGTAATCTGTGATGGTACAAAAATTGAGTTACCATTGACTACTTCTGAAAGTTGGCTTAGTCCATTATTTACAAGATGCAATTTTGGTATGACAAAATGTAATTGAAAATGTGAAATTTTTAGAGTCAATTATAATTTTGGAGGTTAAAGGTATGAATCAACTTGAGATTGAGAACTTTTAAAGACCTTGGTCAAATTCAAGAAATAGGTAAAAAAAAAAAATGCATTGATAAATTGGTTTAATGCTAACTTCTTTAACACTAGAATCCCTGAAGCCTACAAAAAAAAAAAACTCAAAATCCCGGCCCACCTTAAATCCTTTTCCAGCTCTCCATCAGCGCCTTAGGTTTTGTAAATGTCAGTCAGCACAAGCTGCAAGCAACCTGCTGTCCCACTCCGCCCCCCCACCACCACCACAGAAAGGGCAAAAGTTCTGCCAGCTCAAGTGGTTTATCTGGGAGTGAGGTGCCTAGAATTTGTAGAGGGTAAATTAATATAGAGTACACCCCCCAAAAAAAGCAAACTTTAATTATATTCTCTGTCATGTTCACGCTACAAACCCAATCCAGATCTAATGCTATTAGTTTTATAATAACTGATGTACTGGTAGGGACCGTCAAAAGAAAAAATTCCAAAAAATTATCACAATATAAAAAGAAGAATATTTGCGGTCATAGCATATTACGGTAGAATTTATGTTCTTATACTTTTCAGAATTAAGATTAGGTGCTTGTATTGTCCCAATTTTACAGGTTAACACTGGGTAGTTCTACAGTCTGATGTTTCTTTCCATATAGGACCATTTTTAAAATCAACTGAAGTAATTCCAAAATATTTTATTTTACACAGTCCTGAAAAGAACTGAATATGAAATAAACAAGCACACATTGCACATGCCTTTAAAGACCCAGAATCTTGGAAATCTTTTCTATGCAGAAATAAAAACCAACAAGATTGACAATTAAAAACCAGTATAATTATTCTTCCCAATTCCTCTGGTCTTCCATTGAACTGAAATAAGCAAGCCCAACTGCACTTTAATACTGCCTTTCAAAACATCTATCAACCTTAAGAAAAATTATATAACGCAGAGCCAAGTCAAAGGGTCTATTAGAATAATCCCTACAATAAAGGCTGCTAAAGAAAGCTTTCAGACTTGTCACACTACTGAAACTAAGTGATCTTGAGAACATACTTTAAATTTTCAAAATCTCTAAATACAGAATTTGATGTTTGTACACAATTTTTTTTAAAAGCTATTGTAATAAAGGAATATCTTAAAATTTGTAGTAATCAAAACATCTTCCATTCTACAGCTTTTCAACCTCGAAGATAGAGAGCAGTTCAACATACATGAACCAAAGGGTTTAAAAAAAAAAAAATATTGCTTACAGTTGCCTACTTAGAACATTTATACTTACTTTTCCTGATCTTGACTAGGGCTTATTTTCAGAGTAGGTCCTATTTTCAGGGAAACACGTTATCTGCGTGCCAACATTAAATCAGTTATTTTCTGTTGGCAGCACAGAATAACTTACTGGCTTTGTGGTACTCTATTTTCTAATTTTTATTATCTCTGCATTATTTTAGGCTGCTCAGTCATTTAAAGTTTGTAAAACGCATATGAGAATTCTACAGAAGATGTGCTGATAGTGCATTAACTTGAACTAGTGTGAATTTGAACAGACCCCTTTCAAAAGGGATCCTAATCAATCGCACTGTTAAGGCTCAGAAAATACACCACTCATCTTCATGGGAAATCACTGCCTTAAGTGCTGCACCAGGCACCATCTTTTCTTAGTAGAGTCTAAGTTGGACAGTCCAAACTGCTGCCCTGTTCATAACGCCTCCGTTTAAACTCCTTCAGTGCAGTGCACACGGCTTTGCCCTATCCACTGCAGGGACACTTTCTTTTGCCCCTTATCTCACTGGTCGAGACACTACAATAATGCAAAACACACATTTTTAATAAAAGTAGCCAGAGCTCTACTGTCATCTTATTCTGCTGTCCATGATTATTTTTAGAATACATTCTCTGCAGTACAGATGTTAATAAAAATTTAATTGCTGAAACAATTTGACATGTAGGCTATACACTACTTAACTGTATGTAAACATTTAAAATTTAGCTATAGCCAGTTGAAGGCTGCGTGGACTTTCATCTCCACGGTTGTAGCAGCACATGCTGCACTACATCTGAAGGACAAGTAATAAAGGCAGCTTCCTGATGTGCTCAAACACAGAAGAAATAACATGAAAATTTCTACCAGTGAACCACCCACCCTTAGCTACTTGTCCATCAAGCAGGTGGCATGTCTGTCAAGGAAAAAAACAGTAGTGACAGATGGCAGCGAAAGACATTGCAGCTGCATCAGTGGAGTGACCAGGGGCGCTGTGCTTTATAAGATGAACGTAGATCAGAGTGTCACTAGTACTCTATATTTTACGATACAGATATGTTATACGTATATGTAGCTGATTAGGCCTACAAGGTCACCAGTTGCATGTTATTTTCCTGTATACCAGCTGAGCTCTCGTGTAATAAGTCTCCAAAATCTCTCTCTGTATACATATGTAGAAATAAAAGTTAAACGCAGCTGTCCTGTTAGAGTAAGCCTCACAGCTACATATAACAAAATGCTAATATGAAAGCATTACTTTACGCTATAATATGGTATGCTTACAACGTGGCGTTAACTATTTTGTCTTGTGTTTTATCAAGATGCTGGAAGTAAATTAATTTGTAACAAGTACAAGTACATGTGCATGTGTGAAAACAAATGCAACTTTCCCTAAATGATGTTAATGTGAAATCAAAATGGATACTCATTGTATCCGATATTGGTAGGCAGTGTGCTGGAATGGCTCAAAACTTACCAATTCATGTTCAGCCTGTGCCTCCCAATGTAACCTTGAGCTAATTACTTCCTTAAATGTGCTCCAACTGATATCCGTGTGCCATCTTTGATATTTTGAGTACACACTTGCAATGTACCTTGATCTTGTAATTCGACCTTGAATATCAGCCAAATATGCAACACAGTTTTTAAATACAACACACGGCTGCATTTTAAAAAATAAAAGCTTCACATATCCTGGTTGTTTGCATCATGATAAAACACAACATTCTTCTTGTTTCAATACTGCTTGCATGGGCAAGGCAAGTCTGATTAAATATAAAAAAACACGCCTCTTGATACCAAAACCAGTACAACAGGCCAGAGAGAAAAATACTGTACATCAAGCTTCCCGACAGTGCTGGAGGCTTAGTGAGGAAACAATGACATCAGCCTCCTATTAGGTAAAACAGGTTCAAATAGTGAAGTGCTGTGTGGAGATAATTCCGTTTTCTTCAGTGGTATGAATAATGCATCTGGTACCAAATTGACGAAGATGTTTTGAAAACGACCTCAAACAAACAGTCTATCTTCCAGTCCATCCGCAAAATGTTTTGCAACACATTTGAAAAAGCAGAAATCACTGAGTCGATTTCCAATTGGTCAATTAGTTTATATGTACACCAAAAAAAAAAAAAAAAACAAAACACTAACTCGGATAAGGTAGAAACCTGGTTTCTTACAAACCTCCATTTACATGTGCAAGTACACAATATGGAGTTGGCAAAACCCTTCAACATAATTATATGATGCAAAAATGAGAAACTTCATCGGCCACCATAAATCCAAAAACAAGCATGAAGCTTGTGCTAATTTTGCATTTCATAAATATGTTTAATTGTTCATGAAGTAAATAACATCCATCACCGTTTTTATATCCTCAACCTGAGCCACTGATAATTTGCAGTATGAACACTGGCCACTGTGTCACCAGATCACACAGTTTCAACATATCTATAGCAAATACAGGTAAAATTCTGTTACAACGAATATCTTTACAACAAAATTTTCATTACAACCAAGTATTTTTATGGTCCCGACAGTTTCCCCATATTACAGAGTTCATAGAAATCTCATTACTATGAAATACATTCAGCAGATACTTTCATTACAACGAAGTACCAAAAAGACCATGAAATGCCTGAATGAATCATCCATAGAGCAGTTAGTTCTATGGTCGCATCTCAGTTGTGCACAATGATCCCCAAACAGAAACATTGTTAAAAAAAAAAAAAGTGTCTTTCTTCAACCTTTCTTCGAACTGTTTTTCGGCTGTTTCTGTGGTTTTCAGTTATACCTTTTGCTTATTGCTCGTCAACATTTGAAAAACATCCATTGGAATTTAACTCATTGTCACCCTACTATAGAAACGGCAGACACGAAAAAACGATAACAGTTCATATTAAGGAAAAAAAAAAAAACGAACAAAAAAAAAAAAACCCCCTTTAAATTTTTGCAGCTCTTGATTGTGGCAAAAAGAAAAAAAAAAACGTTGCCAGTGAATTTCGCCATCAACACTGTCAAAAAAAAAAAACAAAAAAAAAAATCTTGGGTTGCAAACATATGCGAACTGCTTTATTTAAAGACGTCGAAAAAGCAGTTTTCATGTGGTTCAGTGATTCTTGTTCAAGAAACATTCCTATTAGTGCACCACTCATTCAAGAAAAAGCAAAGTCACTGTTGTGAGGTTTCTAAACTCTTTTGGGACCTCACGTGTGTCCCGATGTGCAATCACCGTGTCTGTGGAAGACTGTTTATTCATTGCCGGGGCAACAGCAGGCTCACAGCTCTGCTGCGGCTCGCCGCCGAAGCAAACAGAAAAGATCTCAATGGGTGATGCAAGGAACATTATAAATGCAGGAAACAGTATTACTTGGCTACTAACCTTGCCACAACCCTGCTTGGCTGCTGTGTCTATGTATAGGAGAGTGGTAGATCCCACTACAATAAATAACTGTGGTGTTGCTGTTTCAAGCTGAATAAAGCTGGTTTTGCTAAAGTACGGAGACTCAGCCTCGTGTTTTGGGGTGCAAGACAGGGACTTATAGCACAACGTTTTAGGATTTGCTTCTGTGGCGCTTCGCTGCCTGCAGTTTTCCTGCTCTAGCAATAGACAATCTTCCACAGACGTGGCAATCACGCTTTGGGACACACTTCGGCATGTTGTCCTGTTGGGTGGGGGATAACTGTGCTGCCCACAGCATGCTTCCACATTTAGATAAATTTTTGCGTTGAATTCCTCCCACCCAATTGCACAGCAGTACTTCAGCCATTGGATTTGGGTATCATTCACACCCTTAAAGTGCATTACTGCACGGAAATGCAGAGAAAAATTCTCATCACCATAACTTGTAGACAGGAGGAAATTAAAATGAACGTGAAAGAAGCTACTGAAATGATTGCAAACGCCTGAACACAACTTAACTCAAGCTTTATATTGTAGCAACAAATACAGAATCTTATTATTACTACGAAATTTTTATTACAACGAAATATTTTTTAGGTCCCTGGCACTTTGTTGTAACAGAATTTTACCTGTAGATGAAGAAAATTAAACTGACACTTAATATGCTTCCATTACCAGATTGTGCACAGCATACTTTTCCACTTGGTTGTACAATTGAGTCTTACAAAGGAGCAGCAGTATATGTGCTAATTGCTTTTTTAATTGCGGAGAAACAGGGGTAACAGTCATTTTTACTTCAATAAAGTTGTGCATTAGGTTACTTGCTACTTTAAAAAGTAATCAGACTACTTAATGTACCTTACTTTTTATGCATTACCCTGCTGCTCTGGAGACTGTCTTGTTGAGCTTGTTAGAAATGTACATTTAGCTTATCAACATACATTTAACGATTTCTGAAATGCAAACAAATTTCAACCAGGCAAAGGATTTGCTTCAGGAAAATTTCTTTGTGGATGTTTCTACCTGTGGTTGCCAAAAAAGTGTGCGAAGCGAACACATGTGCAAGCAAACAGGGTGCAATTGATATTTGCAGACCACAAAATCTTTCACTGTAACCAGGTTAAGGGTTTACATAGCCAAACACCTGGGTTATTCACAGAAATCTACATCCGTTAACAAGCGAATCCCTTAAGACTGAGAAAATATCAGTAATGCCGGGCCTCCTTAATTTTACTTGCTCCTCCTCATCACTGTGTTAATTCCACACTGATAACGCGTGTTTTGCAAATGTGTCAACTGGCTGCAGACAGGAAGCCCACTATCCCATCCTCCACTGAGGCAGATGAAGTCTGCTTATCTGGGAGTGAGGTGTCTAGAGTTGTATAGAAAAATAGTTATTTGAAATGCATACAGTACAATTCATGTGTGTTCCATGTCTACAATGATTGTGTACATGTAGGATGACATTTCTTGTGAGGCAAGAAATGAACACAATTTATTTTCATGTTATAGCAATAATGACAAATGTTGAAGTGAACTGTGTTGTGTGAAGACTGAAGTCCAAATATCAAATAAACACTTTAACAAAAGGCATATCAATTGTACTTGTATTCAAGAATAAAACCGAAGAAGTAGTTCAGTTTACATGTTGCTGTCAATATCTGAAAACTGAAACCCAAATATCAATCCATATGCAATGAAGATGTTTACATGCATGTGTGTGTGTGTGTGTATGTATGTGTGTGTCTGTGTCTGTGTCTGTGTCTCTGGGAACATGGCGGTCTCACAGCTATCTCCTTCACTGGTGCAGGGGTAGAACTGCGGCTTCATAATCGAGATGTTGCCAGAACGATCCTAGGTCCTCCCTGCATTTAATTTAGTGCTTCCAGGGCTGGGCTTCTTTTATTGTTACTATTGTATAATAAACACATACATTTGATTTGAGTCTATAACAAATCAACGAAACAAGTGTGCTTTTACTCAAGAACAAAACTGAATAAAAACCCAAATCATACACAAGTTAGAGTCTTAACAGCCTGTATAAAGTTATAGCACTTGCAATAGCACTTGCAAAAGTTTGTTTTATTTTTTATTCAGTTTTATTCTCTCAGTCACATTCACACTTCGCACGATCTGATACTTACTTTTCAAATAAAGACATGGTATAACAAAACAAATGTCCTTTTGTGTCACATGGTAGCAATGGGCACAGCAACCACAAACAATACAGCTCAAAATGGTAGGTACATAAGAAGAAAAAAAATATTCCAAAACTGAAAACTTCAAATTACTAAACCAGTTTCAGAGATGAACTTTGCATATTCTGAAACTCCTAAAAACCATTTAATTGTACAGTATAATCAGAGATATTGATAATATTGTTGACAGTACCTACGAATGTGTGGGTTTCTCTCTCTTTTTTAATTCAACAGAAAACCCACCACTTATTCTGTAGTGTATCTGGAATTGCTAACAACTACTTAAAAAGCATGAATCTGTGCATATTTGCTTCTCCCTTGGATGTAATATCAGATGAACAGGGCTTTCAAAATGCCAAATTACCATTAAGAGGAAGACAGTGTGAAAATTAATACACATATCCCACACTAACATAAGCAAATTAAATGAGTTTATCAGCAGCCAAACACAATGCAAAGCCAATGCAATTCATTAAAGGACATTAAAATGGCTTGCATTGAATTGGGTTAATTATAAAGGTTAGTTACAACCTGACATGGTCAAAAATGTAATTAGTGGAATCATACAGAATTGTGAAAAAATACCAGTAACTCAACTGGATGAAGCAGCAGCAAAGATTAAACTAGTCAATTAAGTGTTTTTCTCCACTATACAAAAGCAGAGCATAGTTAATGTTATAAATTTTATTAAATGTCTTCCAGGTGACATTTTTTCTGAGGATGACAAAATGCTATCAAGTTGCTCCATAGTAAGGTTTATCAGAGATCACAGTGTACCTTATCTAACTTTAAAATCAAGAACTTCTCATAAATTGCTCTTTTGTGGCACAGGCATTTTTTTTCCCCCTACAAAAACTGCATCTCTCACATTCACATGATTTAGAAAATCACCAATGCATACCAAGGTTATTGATATGTACATATATTAAAACTTGACAAAAGAACTGCATACACTGAAGAAAAAGCTCCAGCATTCTCATAGATCATTTGACTATTTCATCAGCAGCCTATGTACAGTATAACAAGAGAACACATTTCAATAATAGCAACATTACATAATACTGAGCAAGATGAGATGCTTTGGATGTATTCATGACAATAAAAGTATAAATCCAAAGATGACTTCACAGATCTTAGCTGATCATGAAAATGATACTCCCAAGAAAACGGGCCATCGAAGCACCACCCTGTGACTGATACTGCGTGTCATAAAACACATTTACGCTCCCCCATCTATAATGAAATACTTCTCAGAAAACAAGAAAAAAAAATTGTAAAAGCAAGCAACAGCTTGGATGATAAAATTTTTAAACACGCTGTCACCACTACCACATCAGAAAATTCATTACCAAGTATGGAAAAATAAAACCAGTGTTCCTGCAAGGTTATGCAGTAAAACCATGATGAATTGTGTGGATTTAAAAGGGAATGAAAAATGTATTAATTTGTAAGCTTGTTTTGAATGAGTAAATTCTGACCATCCATGAAGGCAAAAATGAGGAACAAATGCAGATGGCAGAGTACATTTTACAATTTGCCTAGGTCAGTTAATTTTATTCAGCCATAAGTGCAAATAATATGAATTCTTTGGCAAGTTAAAAATATTAAATTTTCCAAGCACATCCAGAAAAGGTATGCATGACATGGATTACCGATTCTGCATTAGGCCAGTATGAGTGTTCTATGATGGATTGCAGCTCAATTTGGGGCTTGTTTCTGCATTATCTCAAATTGTATGCCAGTTTGAGTAGTGATTGTAAACTGGCCCAGTATGAAGTAAGCGGTGTGTGCATAACAGCGTGTGTGAGAGATGGTGTCAGTCCATCACAAGGCACACCAAGTCCAATCTCTGTTCTTACCTTGTGCCTTATCCTGCTTTGACAGGTTTCAGTTTAGTGAACCTAGAACTTAAGTGGCATGGGGATTATATAGAGATATTTAAGAGAAGGCACTTGGTAATAAAATAGATAGATAGATACTTTATTAATCCCAAGGGGAAACTCACATACTCCAGCAGCAGCATACTGATACAGAAAACAATATTAAAGACTAATAAAAATGCAGGTAAAAACAGACAATAACTGAATAATGTTAACGTTTACGGTTAAGAAATCTCATTCACTTTTGTAAATATTATGACTAAAGCCATGCCAAAATACACAGTTTAATTTGGAGAAAACAAAGTAATGAAACAGATGGGGTTAAATTAAAATAAAAAAAAAAAAACCTTAGTGGGCCAAGTTTCTCTTGGCCTTGAGTGAAAAGCCAAGCTAAATGACACCTTTTATTGGCTAACTAAAAAGATTACAATATGCAAGCTTTCGAGGCAACTCAGGCCCCTTCTTCAGGCAAGATGTAATCATGAGTTGCCTCGAAAGCTTGCATATTGTAATCTTTTTAGTTAGCCAATAAAAGGTGTCATTATGAATGTAGAGAAAAGCCAAGTAAAACGGCTAACACAGTACAACAACCTAGTACTCTTGGCCTTGAGAATGTCAAACCTCTGATACATGCACAACTAATTTTTATAAGAAGGTGCCTTACTATCTATCTATCTATCTACTTCTTGATTATTCCATAACATGTTACCTAATGAACAAGGTATATGGTATTGTTCCATACCTAGGTGTCATTGGTATCTGGTTTCATTTTTATATAAACAAATATCGCCATTTTCATAAAGCACTTTGTGCTGCATTCTATTTATGAAATGTGATATATGAAAGATCTGCAACCCTAAAGCTACTTATATATATATATATATATATATATATATATATATATATGGACTTTTTTAAAAACAAAAAACTACAAGTACAGACTATTTACTTCACTAAAAAGTTTTGCTGGTGCTATTGCAGTCAATTAGCATGACAAAAAGTAGTTGATACCAATTTGATCAACAACTGAATTCTAGATAAAAGATGCAATCATTTTATTCATTATCGTATGAACACGTATTTTGTTCTACAACACCGGAAACATTTTAGAAAAAACAAAATTTCGCGTTGGACGCTACAAATAACTAAATTAAATGCTTTCACAATTTAGTTTTGTTGTAACTTTTACACAAGTTTTTTTTTTTAATTTAAAATGTCAGGTCCTTGAATCATAACATTAATAAGCGGAAAACATGCAAGGGATACTGTATGGCTATGTGTTATTACTGCCAGTTTCTTCGATGTGTTTTGAAGTCCTCTCATCCGATTGTGACTCCTGTGTTACTATATTAGCTTTACTTTACCAACACAAAACATGCATTCGTGAGAACTAAACGTCGCACACACTGACCATCACGGACCTGTGCCATCCCGACCCAGCCTCACCTATTGCTCAACATAAAAAAACGATAACGCCGAGTGGTAAACAGAAGGCGCAGGGATTGATCAAAAGCAGTCATTGCCATAGGCCCAGTCAGCATGCAACCGGTGGTTGTTTTGCAGGCTGTGCCGTTAAAGCTAAAACAAAAAAGAAGCCGCAGGCAAACAAACCTGTCAGTCAACTAATACAATTCATACGAGATACAAGTTTCGTATATATTTACAAGAGCCTTTTGCTCTTGTAATTACGGGTTACACAAACCGCTACTAGTAACCCTGTTTAAAACGTCTCTTTACCGATTAATCCACTCGCACCCCGAGTTCCCCCCCCCCCCCCCCCCTTAAAATGATCAAAATACATATCATTGCTCCCTGACGGTCAATCAACTATTGAAGAAGCAAACTAAACGAACCCCTCAAAAAAACAAACAAACAAAAAAAAAAAACCCCGGGTAGAAACTAAAGTTCGTTCGATCAAGGACGGACGTCGTGTCTTATCAATGCTGGGGGTGGGGTGTAAGCGGTTGGTCATAGATGGATAAATGGATGGGCGTGCTGTACTTTACAGAGCCCATGGTCAAGAGGCGTTGTCTTTCCAAGAGTACACAGACGCAGCCGAGAAAAGACGCGCCCCATGAGCGCATATACAATAGTAGCTCAAATTAAGTGTAAAGATGGATGCACGAACGACTTTCATCAACCCCAAACCCATATTTCTGGTGTGCCCTTTAGACCCTGTAATGCCTAGAGCGTGGAGACAATGTTAAGCTTCAACACCACGTCCCATTCGACATTAGTGTTTTTTTACACAAGAGTCTGAGAAGTTCAAGTAAGCCTGAACCTTCCAAATAAATCACTACAGTTCACAAACGCTTTCTGGCCACAAATCGCAAAGGTTAACTGAGCTGGCAGAGGCAAACGGCCTGACTTACCCCGCTGATGGATTTCACTGGAGGTTTTTTGATGAACGAAGTTTTCGCTGTGAAGTAATATTCCCCAGAGTCGTCTTCCCAACTGCTGTATCCACTGCTCATAGTGCTGGTCCACGTCATCTGCAGCTCCGAAAAGTGTCCCCACCAGCGATGAAGTCGACAAAAAGTTTGGACAAGTTGCAGTTGCCCTCCAGATTGTACGTCGTGAGAACAGCAGCGAGGCAGTGGTAGTTACCCAGGCAGTTATACGCGCCGAGACGCGCGACATCAAAAACAAAAGTTAAAAAAAGAAAAGAAAAGAAAAAAATCTCCGCAGAAGTTACCCAACCACAAACATCGTTATTTGTACGCAACTAGAATGGAAATAACCGGAGACGCATCCCCTCCACTACAAATCCCCGTCTTCACCACTTCAAGGAAATTATGTCAGCGCGCTCGGACGACTAATGCTGTTCTCCCTGTTATCAGGTGTGACTCTCCGCGTAGCCGCCCTCTCGCCCATTTACGTTCATTGGGCCTCAACTCGTGCAGTACAGGCCGAGCGGCGTACTTTGCTCTGCAGACGGAAGGCGGGGCGCCCATGAGCGACTTTTCCCAAAGTGTATTATGTGTCGGAAAAGACACAACAACATGCTCACGTAAACTTCAAAAGCTTCATGGCTCTATAAAGCGTCCCCTGTCGCGGCGTGCTTCTTGCTATTTTATTCTTTCTCTATCATCAGTCACATGCTTTGTATTTTAAAAGATGCTGTCACACTCCATATGCCACCCTTCCACCGGTTTCTTATTTTTTTGTCTTTGCAAATTTGAAATTGCACCGTTCATATTTCACCTACCTCTTAGCGTTGCTTACTTAAGGCGAATTTATTTGTGCTAAAATGTATGCGTGATCTGGAAATATAGTCTATCGAACTGAGAGGGTGGTGTTCCAAAACGCGTGAAGGAAGTGTCAATAATTCGGAACATCACTAGGTTAATTAGTTTAAAAGTCATACTAAAACAGATTCAAATTTGCATCCCTTATTTTTTGTAAAAGGCAGCTCAGGTTATATACCAGTTGTCTTTTTTGAGAACTGTGCTGTTACAGTGGTCTGACATTTAAATATCAGTATTGTTCTAATGCTTGTACATATTCAAGGTGCACCATAAAGAGAGTAGCTATTAATCAATGTTTTGTCGATGACTTAATCAGGAACAATTTTTCAACATTAAGACAAATTACATACAAGTATATATCAAATTATGAGAGTAATAGGCGACTTTTGCCTAGCTTTTGCTCCATTTAAAAAATGAGTGAACATATATTTATTGATATTTCTATATATTTATGTTTTTACAATTGGAGCACAGGCAGGTTAAGTAGGTTACT
Source organism: Erpetoichthys calabaricus (assembly GCF_900747795.2). Classification (NCBI taxonomy): domain Eukaryota; kingdom Metazoa; phylum Chordata; class Cladistia; order Polypteriformes; family Polypteridae; genus Erpetoichthys; species Erpetoichthys calabaricus. The sequence continues at coordinate 157,856,077 of NC_041394.2, read as the reverse complement.
GAACATCACACAGTCAATAGTAGGAGTTGAGACACCCTGTAGTTTTAAAAGTATGATACCTCCTACACTATGCCATGACCATAACTGGCCAGTTTAGAGTCACCATATAACTTAAAGCTGACATCTTGTAATGAAAAGAAACCTGCATAGGCTTTTAGCTCAAGCAAACTCTAGGCAGACAGTCGTGGCACTGGGATCAAAAGCTCAGTCCCTGAAGTTGCAAGCTATATTAACAATGGACAGTCTAGTTACTTCAATTGAATGATACTATTACATATATTCATCATCTGAAGAAATTATTTAATTAAATAATAAATCAGTCCTAATAATTTGCTATGGCTATTTGTCAGAATGATTAAAATGTTCAGTTATGTTTATTTTAAACTTAAACTGAAACTCCTAGTTATCCTGATTAAGAACTGGATTTAAGTTCTTGAGTCAGGAATTTTTACAGGAACCTATAGACTACATAATGTATTTTTTAAAATCAATGTAATGCTCCTTTAAAGAATTTTAAATGCATTTAAAATGATAGTTTTCATATGTTTTAGGCTGCACTTTTATATACATGAATAGTTCTCAAAAAAACTGCCACTTACCCAATGTTTGTATATTAAAACTGTACTTAAGTAATATAAAAAGTTGTTACCGCTATAATCATACACTCATTCATAATTTGCACAATGCTAACTTATGCTGATGCACAACATTGTGTTCAAATTAAAATAACATAATTCTCCCTACGGATATTTCAAAATAAAGATAATCCTCAAAATTTAAATGCTTCTTAAAGTTTGAGAATATTTCCCAATACATATATAAATGTTTCCCTGTTTTACAAAATTTTACAGTGCCAATGTACATGCTATATTGCATGCCACTTACCTTGATAAGTATGCAACATACAAAGGCAAACTTACAAGCTTTCCTTTTTTTCTGCATTTGTTTCAACCATATATACTCCTGTGGAGAAAACATGGCTATGATCTATTGAAAAAATAGATTTAATGGTTGAATGGGAGCAGTAGAGCCGGGTTTCATTCCGCCCAACAAAAGGGCGGGACAGGACAATGTGGTAAAAATTCAGAACACCACTGCAAGGCAAATTGGGGACGAGCCAATACCTCAAACCCCTAAAAATAGTACGTTAAGAGGAATAAATCATTGCGTAGAGTGGAAAAACAACAGTCCAAATACAGAGAAATATAATACACTCTTCTGTTACTTATAGGATTGCAAAATGCAAATATTTGACCTCTCTGCACACATAAACCAATCTACTGAGCACAAAATATACTAGTTTATTTAGCATCCTCATTCTACACAACCCTTGCCTCTGCCTCATGTCAGTAAGACCGTGCACCACCTCACTTCCATACTCTACAATCAGTTATTTTTAAGCCTCAAGGTGGTTTTAAGTTACCCTACTGAAGTTACTTCTGGTTAAACCATGAAACCAAATTTAAGAAGTATTGTTTTGTGGCTATGGTCTAGACTTTCAATCAGACATTTGACAGTATAATCGTTATGAAATTGTTAATGTATAGTTATTATTTACTTGATGAATTAGAAAAATGTTTAAAAAGGAAAATGTGGCATTTGCAAAAGTTTCGGCAGCCTTTCAGTTGTAAAGTCTCAAAACTGATTAGGTTGTTAGTCTACATATACAATATATAAAGAATTGTAATAAATTGTGATTTTTAAGGTGTTTTGCACCAAGGCATATAATTGTATTTCCCAAATGAATTGTTGCCCTTGTTTTGATACAAGAACACCGGTCTAGAACTCTCACTTATAATATCTGATACTCTTTTAAAAAGTGATACAATCCCATTCTTTCCTATCTGGGACTGTTTACAACCGTCTAATATTCTGAAGGTGTTGAAGGTGTCTACCTGTACTCCTGCTAATCATAACTTTTAAAAGGACAACAAAGTCTAATGTCTCTCTGCCTGGGACCATGTATTGCTCCTTATTGCCCAGGAAGTGTTCTGACCTTTTGTCAAACCTCTGTGACCTTACTCATTCTTTAAACAGAAGGTCTGAAATCCCTGACATGTGCTGCAGTGCTTGCCCGCCAGCATCCTGATGGAACATTACACATTTCCTCCCAAGTTGCATCACTCTCTCTCTGTCTCTTTCTATTTGTCTTTCTTGTACTAAGACCCCTGCCTATTACCTTTCAGGAAAACAGTGCATAAACACTGCTTACTGTCCTATAGTAACTTAGTAGCTGCTATAACCGGCTTGTGCAAGAGCTCTCTTACTGCCAGTGTTGTACTCTCTCTCATCTGTAAGTCCCTTATGTTGCTTTAGATTGCAATGCACCATTCTGATGGTCGCTCTACCCTTGGCAAGCTTTTGCTAGATCCCACTTCCCAGCTGCATACGCTGTCAAATGTACAGTAAATCAGCATACTTATTATCACTTTACATAGAAACATCCCTTTATAGTCTAAGCTTGTTTTTTGTTCAGTTACAGGATTACAGATCTGTTTATTCCACTCCTTGACAAGGCTGTATGAGTGTTAAGGTAAGAGGCACCCCTATTCAGGAAACCAGTTCATTACAGGGACCCACATCTCAATATGAGGCCAATTCAGTGATACCAGTTAATCTAACATGCATAGTTTTGAGATGTGGGAATACATCAAGAGAAAACTGACATGGATATTAACATGGATAATTTAGATTAAACTAGAAATTGGAGATGTTAACTGTCACATATACTGCAAGAGCATAGTAAAATTCTTGTGCCACTGTTTTGGTGATGTATAAATAAATACAGTACATAATTAAGAGTAGCAGAAGATAAATAAATGAATAGCATAAATAAATACAGTAAATAAGAGTTACGAATAAGTAACATTCAGTACAATTACACATAAACCAGTAGGTGTGTACAGTATAAGAATCTGCAAACTCTATACAGACTGTGACTGAACTGAGAATTGAACCTCTGTTACTGTGCCATGCTAAAACCTATATGTGAGTGCGATAGTAGGTGTTCCATTGGTGGGCCTTATCTTAGGCATGTTCCTGCCTTGTGCTCAGTGTTACTGGAATTGACTACAGACCCCTCATCATGACTATGAATTGGTTTAAGAAAATTTCAAAATGCTATGTTGCAAATAAACAGATGCCAAAATTGATTTGTAAAATATAGAGTGCTAACAGATCTGGGGTACTTACAGTATCAAAGCAGTTCAGCCTAGTTTTCCAGTATAGATTTGTGGAGGGGTGGGGGAGTAAAATCTGGGTACTGTTAAGTTTTTCCTTTTATTAAATGTTCCACTGAAAGTGAGAAGCTTAAAAAAAAAATCTTTATTATCAGTAGTTGCCTGCATTAGTTTGCTGCGTGGATTGTTTTGACATACAATTATAAATCATATGTTCTCTTTATATTACAACTAATATGTAATTGTGGTACATGTTTAAAATGTATCTTTGTTTGTTTTAATGTAATTTGAATTGATTATACAAATGTGCAGCATGGTGGCACAGTGGTAGCACTGCTGCCTTGCAGTAAGGAGACCTGGGTTCGCTTCTCAGGTCCTCCCTGTGTGGAGTTTGCATGTTCTCCCCGTGTCTGTGTGGGTTTCCTCCCACAGTCCAAAGACATGCAGGTTAGGTGCATTGGCGATCCTAAATTGTCCCTGGTGTGTGTGTGTGTGTACCCTGCAGTGGGCTGGCACCCTGCCCGGGATTTATTCCTGCCTTGCGCCCTGTGCTAGCTGGGATTGGCTCCAGCAGACCCCCGTGACCCTGTGTTAGGATATAGCAGGTTAGACAATGACTGACTGACTGACTGATTATACAAATGCTTTCTATACTAAGCCTACAAAAGCTTAAGTCTACAAGTTTTATATCTCCTAAAAGAGATATTTTTAAAATACATTTTCAGAGATAATGTATTTTTTTTGCTAATTGCTGTAATCTTAAAAAAAACTGCCATCAGTTAACCAACTGTTCTAATTTCAATGCTGTTTTTTGCACACCATGCAGAGGTCAGATGTACTCACGCATCTGCTCAGACTCATACAAAGAATCTGTTAGGCTGAATTGTACCACTTCCTGAAAGCTTTGGCAGAACAATACATTTTAGTGGTCTATGGCTGGTCTTAAAACAGAAATAGTAAAACATTCTTAAATGATTTGCCAATGTTAGAAAAACAACATTTGAGTAATTAACCTTATGCTGTCTGTTGAGAATTAAAAAGTTGCTTATTGAAATGTTATTTTTATATGGTTAGGTATCTTAGAGTGATACACAGATTGTTCAGTGCAGAGTATTGCGGAGCTTGTCAGACATACGAAATTACAAAACACAATATGCTGTATGAACTTACATGTGATCTATTATTATGTTTAGTGTTAAAGCCCAGGTGATGGCAGAAGTGAGGAAAAGAAAAACATCAGTTGGATGCACATTTGGGAAGAATAAACCTCCTGGGTCCTTTGAATGCTACACAGAAGTTAATTTAACTGAAATAATTGAAATTGATAGGTAGGTAAAAAGAGAGAACAAGAGAGGCATGACAGTGTTTACATTACATGGGAGGTGGGCTAGAGGGTCAGCCACCCACCAGTCAGACAGGAGCAAAAAAAAATTCTGTCACCTAGATCTAGTAGAACATCTAGAATCTGGATTTAGTTTTACCCCTTCACTTGACACTTTACTTGATACAGTACTTTAAATTCTCTGTTGGGTATCTCTGCCTTTTGGTGTGTTTAAGTTTAAATAAAAATGCCACATCTAATAAATGTATTTGTAATTATTCTATGTGCGAACAAATGCACCAGGTTGTTCTTCATATTACAAAAATAAAAAATTACAGACTAGAAGTTGAAACTGAACATAGCAGTAAATTAAAGGAAGGTAAAACATGTTTGGGTAAATGAGGTACAGCAGAGCTAAAGCAACACATTATAATCCATTGGTCCAAATTCAAATTTGTGTTTTCTTATCAGGTATGTGGTATAGCTGGATAGGTACAGGGGTTAGATGGAATATTATTGTTAATATAGTGTTTATAAATAGGAACACATTTTATTTGTAAAATAAAAAATGTAGTGTCAATAATTAAAAGCATGTTTATAAACTGCTAAAGCTACAAATGAGTCAGTTGCACCTGTTGTTACTTGGTTATATAACATTGACATCTGATCTGCATATGCAAAAGCACATTTTAAATCCATGATTTGGTGCAGAATTCTCAGGTTTTACTGTTAAGTCCAATACAATTGTTTTAACATTCTATATAGTCCTCATATTATACAGTATGATATTTTATAAGGGCGGCATGGTGGCGCAGTGGTAGCACTGCTGCCTCGCAGTTAGGAGACCTGGGTTCGCTTCCCAGGTCCTCCCTGCGTGGAGTTTGCATGTTCTCCTTGTGTCTGTGTGGGTTTCCTCTGGGTGCTCCGGGTTCCTACCACAGACCAAAGACATGCAGGTTAGTTGCATTGGCACACATTCATGTGTGTGTGTGTGTGCCCTGCGGTGGGCTGGAGTCCTGCCTGGTGTTTGTTCCTGCCTTGCGCCCTGTGTTGGCTGGGATTGGCTCCAGCAGACCCCTGTGACCCTGTAGTTAGGATATAGCGGGTTGGATAATGGATGGGTGGATGGATGACTGGATATTTTATGATATGGAAAGGGTCTGCTTATTAAAATTAAACAACATTTTATTTTTCGTTTTCTTAAGACTGCCACATGATCAAACTACTTATTTAAAAACTGACTTTATGAAAGTTTTGTTTATTTGTGATTTGATTTAACCTAGAATAGTGTTGCAAAAATCCTTACATCAGCCTAGAATATGTTTGTTGGCTTGCTTTATACAGTATTTTAATTTTCTTCTATTTTTAATTTTTAATTTTCTTCAATGAAGAATGCCATTTCTATAGTGCATAAGAAAAAAAAAGCACCTTCTAAAAGCCTGTAAAATACAGTGCAAAGCAGACATGATTTTAGAAATACAGACAAGTTCCCACAGTGGAGCTGAGCACAAAAAATGACCTTTTATGTAAATTACAGAGGAGCAGTTTAAGAGTGGAGAGGGGTATTGCAAAGCTTTGATGTTTTAGAGATTAAAGGATATTTAACTGAACTTTACAAAGAAGTGCAAAAACATCCCTTGGTGAAAACATATCAAATATAACAAATATTGTGGCTGTGTGTGGAAAGGTTTAATTGTTCTTCTTTAAATGCTTTTAAAAGATTGTCCATGTTTTCTTTTCATTTTGGTTTGATTTTCGGCTGATCTCAGTCAAAACTTTTTCAGACGTCTTGGTATTAGATATTTACATTACGGAAGTTTACTGTGGCTATGAACATACTATTTAACTAAGGCACTCAAGTGTTTAGTACAGTTTGAAGAGTTAAATTAACACTTATAATGTATTATTTATAAGAATATTTGTTTAGACAATTTAAAATTGAGAAGAATGACAGGAACTTTCTGCAGTTCTAGTATCTGGACACTAATGCTAGCAAAATTTTAACTTTTGTGAAAAATATCACACATTCATTTGTGGTCTCAAATGGCTTCCACCTTCTTGTAAAGACAGCTGTATCATTACACTCCTGTTCCCTTTCTCTTTCATTACATTAATGTTCTCTTTCTTTTGCCCATCTAACCATAGGCTGTTCACCACCCACGGAAGTCATTGTTACATGAAAGTTGGAGTTGAAAGCAGCATAAAAAATGTGGTCAGTAGATTAAATATGAACAGCTACTTTTAGATATTTGAATTAGACTTTGATTGTCGTCTGAGTAAGTAAAATACATTTTATATAGTGATTTTCATTGATATATGCCATTGCAAGACATTTTACAGGTACTTAGATATTTTATAACTCTTGTTGTTGTTTTTACAGCTGATGCGGCTGACCCTGTGTTCGGATTCAGCGGGTTGGAAAATGGATGGATGGATGGATGCATACACAAGCTATTGATCTGGTTGAGAACATCAGAAGTGGGAAATAAACTTGAAATCATCTGGTTTCAAGTAAATTTCCTTGAACACTATAATTCTTTAATAATTCTTTGCATTTATATAGTGCTTTTCTCACTACTCAAAGCGCTCAGCAATTGCAGGTTAAGGGCCTTGCTGAAGGACCCAACAGAGCAGAGTCCCTTTTGGCATTTACGGGATTCGAACCGGCAACCTTCCGATTGCCAGTGCATATCCCTAGCCTCAGAGCCACCACTCCTGCCTATGCAACATTGCCTCCTAATAAATAGAATGAGTAAATCAGTATAAACCAATAAATTAATTCCCTTTGGAACAGTCAGTATAACCATGTGGAATGTTTTATTATGCATTACAATTACATAACTTATGCCAACAAATAGCAAGTTTTTCATTAAATGTTAAGTCCTTTTAATTTTGCATTTAAACATAGATTGCAATTAACAATGTCTTTTTAATACACTCATATATTGTCTTTTATCATGCACTAAGAATTCACAAAGTACAAAGTGAGAGTTAGGTTAGAGTGAGGATTTACTTAACATGAGAATTCTAAAACATTTGCCTCTACCTTATTGTTACTCTCTGTAAATGAAAGTCAGTTTGAAGGTCAATATTGACTTTTGAGAGTCTACGTATTTGCATGTGTATTTAGCTTGCCAGACTTGCTCATCTTGCTGAAAACAATAACTGAAACTTAAAAAGCAAGAACTTTGCAGACATTTGTAAGAAATCATTTAAAATTTAGTTCAAATACGATATCATTATAGGTAAACAAAGGGTAGTAATGAATAGTGTTTGATATTCTTTGAGAAAAGTTAAAAAAACAGGTTGAAAGATTATCATAAGCTGGGAAAACCACTGAATGCTAATAATACTAAATTAACTTTAAAAATGTAATGGTGGATAAAGTTAAAATAATTAATAATATATTTTGCAAAATGGTGGCACTTTTTCTGCCTTTACACTGAAGTACCATTTATGGTATGTTTCATGTATTTTATTAAAAAAAATTATACATATTTTTTAATTTACCAATGGTCTGAATTAGCATCTAGAAGGGGGCATCTAGGAAGCAAGACTAATATTAGCCTGTTCTGTCAGTGATACCAAATAAGAACAGAGTGAAAAGAATCACTGGGACCATTATTTTTATAATTAATTATTTGAACAAAATAATAATGGAAAGACAATGGGGAATGCAGGACAGGAGGTTGCACATTGCCTACATAACTGGGGGTTACAGGAGATAGCAGATAGCTGTCTATGGTAGTAAGGCCCCCCTGCTGGGCTACCTAGCTCTTTTATTATTCACAGGTTGCCAGGGGGAGCCCTGAGTAGATGATCCCATCAGTATTATTAGACTAGGTCTTGCCTGAGAGTCCTTCAGATGGGAGCAAAAGTAACTGCAGAAAGCAGTGCTCTCAGGATCAAGCACACAAAAATTGATAGGCTACAGTTTTGACAAGCTTATATGAATGTGTGAAGTGGGGAGAAGAGCTCAGATAGAAGAGGCAGAAGAAGAAGGTCAAAGATTAGTACTGAATAATAAGTTTGATTGAGAAAATGGACCAGACACTCAATAAAGGCTGTATAGGATTCATGTTGTCATGGACAAATTAAATGTTTAGTATTTCACTGCATTTGTAATGTATTTGTCTCTTTGCATTTGCTAACTACCCTTTAATTATCACCTCTTGTTTTCTACTCACCATGTTTATTGTTTTTCAGTAAAAGTGCTGTTTTGCAATTATAACCATCACAGTAGTGTCTCTCTGAGCTCAGCATTTTCTCAGCAGTATCCCCATAAATCTTCACTTTTACAACAATAATGATAAATCATGCATAAAATGTTAAACATTAGTACAGAAATCATGCTGAGTAACATAGCCTTTGAATTTACATTAGGAGGAAATTAATTTAGCCCATCTTGTAAAATGTTACTTGGTTCCCCAAATGCAAGCCATAAGTAGAATATAATGGAGCAAATATGTGCAAGATACAGGGCAAAATCATGATTTACTGGAAGGAAACAACTTCTTGTTGAGAATAGTTAAGACATGAGATTGTTACCAGGGTATAGTGAGCCTGTAGTCTAAATATTTCACCCCTGACTGTAATATTAATTAACTGAGGAACCAAAGTAAGGAAACTGCCATGGAAGAATAGCAGGACATAGGAATAGCATTTGCTTTGTTTGGAGACTGCCATGATAAATCCTGTTTTAAAAGTCAGGTGATTAAATTAAAGATTACTAGCATGGTGAAGAAATGCTCAAAACGTTTTTCTTTTTTATATGGTGGGATAGTCATCTATAAAATAGAATGTTACTGTGATGGTCTGGGTTAGCTCCACGCTCCTTTGTCGCTTCTGGGTGCCTCTTCAGCCCATAACTGTCTATAGTCATGTACCAAGATGAGCTGGGCAAATGAGGACACACATTCTGCAAAGGTGCAAAAAGTGTCAGTGCTTTTATTAAAGCCAATCCAAAAGCAAAGTGCATTTAGTGCAGTGATTCAAATCAATTGTCCATAAATAACCCATAAAAGCAGTGAGTATCCAGTGGATGTTAAAATATTCAAATAAATAATCCATACAAATGAGATTAAAACACAAGGGCGAATCTTTTCTTTAAAAACCATGAGCCTTGGTGCTGCTTTCCAAAATCCGACATTTCCCTGGCTTACCCTCTTTAGATTCCACAGAACGAGGAGACATCAACCAGCAGGTGCAGACAACCTTTTGATCCCGCTTGGGCCCCTGTTGCCAGTCTGTTGCCATGTAAAGGGAGCCACACTGAGTTTTGCTACCTCCAACTTATGCTGTCATTTCCCGGGCCTTGTGGAGGAATCCTCCTGGACTGGTTTGATCACGCCTGCTCTCACACTGCTTAGCAAGAGCAACCCTCAGCCCCCTCTTGAACGTTGGCCACATGCTCCTACCCTGGCACTCACTTTCCTGTCCATGTGCTTCCCCTCTACATCACACCTGTATGTTTTTGCCCTTCACTCTATTCCACCAGGTCTTCCTTTTTTCAATGTTTCTTTCTATCCCCCATCTGCTATGCAGGCTCATTTTTATCCTGCTTGATTGGATACAGATGTGGTGCTTTGTCCACTCAGGGGTGTGAACGAGGCACCTGACTGATCCACTTGCATTTCCATGTGTATGTGCGATCAGCCAAGCACCCAAATCAACCCAGGAGTGAAGCATGCTTACACACACCTGTACCCGATCGCAGCCCGCACTTCACAGGATGCGATTATTTATTTAAAAACTGCACTGTACCTTTCATCACAATTACTGAAAATGTTCTCAGATAACTTTTTGAAAAACCAGAGAGCTTTATCTGAACTTGTACACAATAATGCACATCCTGCCTTTAGCTATAGTGAAGGATGAAATTATTCACAACCAAGTAGACTTCAATTGCTTGTGGTATTTTGAAATGTTTCATAAATAATATCTGCAGATTTATTTTCTAAGACTGTTGTAAGTAGCACAAAATTATGGGGCTCAGAAGCCTGTTCTGACAACAACAGATTCAAGAGAAAAACCAACCTTGGGTGGAATGCCAGTATACCATCGGGGACTCTTGTGTGCAAAGCCACACTCGCAATATAGCAAGATTGAGTTTGACAGCAGCCTACATGAGAAGTTGTATCCATGCATTTGCCATGCCTTACAACTCTAAACAAAGTCAACAACAAAAGTTAAACAGTGAGCTTCCTTCAATGTCTCAGTATAGTCATGCTATTTGCTACTGTGATATGTCAATTTTCTACAATATTAGGATTGCTTATTTCAAACTTAACTTAGAGTATTACTCTACTACAACACTGCCAGTGTAAATGATTTGCTGGATTCATTATTCAAGATCTCATACTGTACATAATTTCATATAAAGAGCTGTATGATAAAAGTAATCTTACACCTTCTGAATAGATTGAAATGCCAACTTGGTTTGTGCTGAGTATACAGAAAATAATTTTTGTTCAGTTGCAAAGCATAAAAACATTTAACAAAGAAATTCTTTTGTAAGACATCACCCTTTTTTGGTTTGCATTTTCCTGACTTTATTGCTGTTTTAGGGATGAACAATATTTAACTACATGTATAGCAAGTCAGCAAAATAGTTTAGCACTAGCACTAAAGTTGCTTGAATGTTGCCTACTTAAATTGAAATAGAAGTTTACATGGCAGCTCCAGCAAGTTGGTATTGACAAATTAGAACAACTGGAAATAAACTTAAAGCAATGGTTGTTGGCAACATGCCCCAGCAAATCCAGAGACAAAGATAACTTGTAATAGATCTGTGCTTTTTTCCCCTCACATTTAAAGTGATTTATTTAAAAAAAAGCCATAATTAAGACATATTAATAAAAGATTAATACATAAACATATAAAGCATTCATTAATCATCTTCTAGCCCCACATTTTGTAATACAAGCTTGCAGGGGCAAGGGACTCTCTCAGTTTCAGTGAAGCACAAGAAGAACCCGGTAGTCAGAACAACACATGTGATGCAAAAGTTCAATATAAGCGTAAAACTTTATGAAACAAAAAATAATTATATGGTGAACGATTGACATTTATACTCTGTTGTGTCATCCAGAACAAGGTATCTACTGATATAATTAATTGAGTGGTGGAGATGATTTGGGGTTGAGTGAAAAAACAGGCAGGTTTTGAGTATTATAAATCATTACAGGAGAGGGATGAATATAGCAGTAATACAAAGTATAAATAAACAGATTAAAAACAACAAACCAACAAGACTTTTTAGGCCTACCTAAACTCTTTTTGAGCCTCTGTCTACTACATAAAGCGGTGGCACACCCACTTACCTATCACAGAACCATAAAAAACACTTCTTTTGTCACCTCTCTGCATGCTCTCTCTATCTTTATTCTTACTCTGTTTTGAGACCTTTGTTCCTGTACCTCCAGTCAGGTATGTGTTTACCACGTTCTGCTCTTGAATCAGCACTCAGATTACTTCTGGAATTGTGGTAGATTTAAACTCCCTCTCATGTTTGGCCAATCCCTGGTATCATCTTGGAGTCGGAATGGACTTCCATTTTCCCCAGGAACACCAGGCTAGTCATACCAATGCCAGTTCTTGGTTGTCCCTGTACCCTTTAGCCATTGTTTAGTGCAAGGGATCCAAAGCAACACAATCTAAAGCATTTTCTCCTTAGCCTTAATCTAAGCAGTGGGTAAAGCATTCCAACCAAAAGCTAGGTTGTCCTGTGGAAACATTACTTGCCTCAATCTAGGAATTCTTCTTACTCTCTCTCATACCAGTGTCCCTTCCTACTGCCCTTTTAGGACATGAAACATAATATAAATATACTGCTGTTCTTGATTTTCCAAATGGTATGTGTAGGACCTCTACTGTTGCTAGTGTGTCTCATTCACTTATCTCTCTATTGCCTTGTAGGCTACTTGCAGGACTTTACCTGTCTTATTGCCATCCAAATAGTTCCTTTTTTTCTGGCAGGCTTTTCGCAGTCAGCCAGCCCCCACAATACACATCAACATTTACTTATATCTGTCTAATTCAGAGTCCCTGATTAACCTATCATGCACCAGTTTTACTAAATAATAAATAATTAAAGCTATTTTCAAAAAATACAAAACAAATTTAGTTTTTACATTTTGATACAGTTGTTTGTTATAGAACTTGAATGTGAATAGGTTTGTCCAAATGTTTCAATGAAGCCAGGTCTTAACATGGGAAGCATTTATTATTTATTTACTTACTTTTTTGGAATGTTATTTTCAGAATATTATAAAATAGCATGAGAATATATACATTAAGTAAACTAGCCTATGCCATAGTACAGTGTAAAGTGACCAGAGAGATCCTGACCTATGTCAAAAAGGCAATAGCATTACTTTCCCCATCCAAACATTATTTTCTGTGAAATATGTTTATGCTGGAGTTTTGTTTTCCTTTCCTCTGTCGCTATTAGTTTAATATATTTACAAGTGTGCATTACTGTAAACATATGTTAGTTCTATCTGGAGCTTTCAGAATCTATTGAAAAAAATATATGTGTCACAAACTGAACTAAGATGCGAGTCCCCTCGGACAGATTTGATTTAAGAGTGGCCAAGATCCAATCATGCCTTTCTTTAGGGGTTTGGCAGGAGAATAGTAAAAGTTGTTTGCAGGGGTCAATGCACTAGGATGTTAGAACAATAACCAAAATACAAGAGCAACGCTAAACTTGAGATCTAAAAAAGAAAACAGAAAAAAAGACAAGGCAAACAGAATCTAAATGTTTGTGCAAAGATTAGTCTATTTCAAAGACCTTCCTTTAATTTCTTAAAGTGTAATTGCTGGTTAAGCAACTATTATATTGTCATGTAACATGCGTCTCATATCACTATCAATGCATAGCTCCAATATACTGATGCCTATGAACATAAATATACAAAATGGCAGTGCCCATGAAAAAACAAGTACAGTACTCAAAATAACAGTGTAATATCATCAAAGTAATGCTAAAAATACAAATAATGAAAAAAATATAATAAATTTATGTAAACATTACAAACTAATTGGAAAAGCTTTACTGACAGATTTATGTGTGTGCCCAAATGTTTATTTCTATAGACATCCATCCATCCATTATCCAACCCACTATATCCTAACTACAGGGTCACGGGGGTCTGCTGGAGCCAATCCCAGCCAACACAGGGCGCAAGGCAGGAAACAAACCCCGGGCAGGGTGCCATCCCACCGCAGTTCTATAGACATATTACTTATTTTATATTTTTATTGAATGTAACTTTGTGTTGTATTTTCCTACTGCATTTGTGCAAATTTCTAGTGCTCTATAATTTTGGAAGGGTAGTATGCTATATAAAAATGAACTGAATCTGCTACAGTCTAATTTTGAAAACTGGTGAGGTTCCTAATAAATGAGAAATTATAAATGTCAAATTTTCAAAAAAGAACAAATTAAACACATATAATTGCAGGATAGTAAGCCTGATATACTTAAAAATGTAGAAGAGAAGCTGACCAAAGAGGTATTAAATGGAAAATAATATACTAATACTTGATTATAAATTACATGGTTTGAAGAAGTGTTACTCTTTACAGACTAGTCTGAGTTGATGTTTAAGATTTATTTATGATTCTGACAATTTGAGCGCATCTTTGGCTCTTGTTAACTGGTGTTTATGGCACCTGCATTTTACATTTAATTTTCTCTCTCCAAAAAAGGATAATAACTAAAATGCATTGTCACTTTTCCCACACTTATAATTTACATACACCAGTTTAGGGGACTGCCTCAATATATGTTATTTTTTTGATATTTTACAATATATTGGTATACTATTATATTCAGATTAATGAATGTAAGAAATATGAGTGATAATAAGTGTGTGACATGTTTTTGGCCGATGTCAATTGCATGTCAGGTCCCTTTGACAATATACACTTGTAACCTTGTGCTCTTTAAGGTCCCCTAAACAACACACAATATGTTATTGACAGTACAGCTGTTAGATAGTTTTATTATTGGAACACTATTTGGTTTACTAATTTGCAGACTGTGTGCACTGTAATGAAATCTCAAAGGCAAAAAATTAGAAGAAAATAGTTATGACTGGGTGATTACAAAATGCTCAAAGAATGTGAGCATTTCAGTAGTCATCGTGTGCCTGTCACATAGCTGAAGAAGATGCTGCCTTACGGGCATAACTAGATCCTTGGTAAAGGTGACTCTTGAAAGAGTTAAAAACCATGAAATCATCTGCATTACTACTCAAATTAAATATCAAAGAAATGTACCTTTAACTTTATTTTGTTTTGGCCTGTCATTTCTTGATGGCCACTTTATTTATATAGTCATTTAAAAACAAATGGTTCTTCTCATTTTAAATACAATCTCACTGTTTTGTGGGTTGTTTTACTTTTCAAAACAGTCTCAAGGATTTTCTTTTAGTATGTTCTTCAGCAGTGTCTGAACATTTTCCTCCTTTCTAAGCTGTTTAGTTTTCAGTATAGCCAAAAATCACTTTCCGTAGCCAAACAACACTTTCAATCATACCTGTTTATATGGAGGATGGATCGATTTTGTTACTGATATTTTTTTGGCCAATCCTCTCTGGAAATTAATAATTACAGTTATGCTGTCATAGAGTTTTCCACCATTCTTCTGTAGAAACTGCCAATCCTTCTTTATTGCCTCTTTTTTGTTTGTTCGGTACACTAGACGCAATTGCCTACCTATTGCAACACATTTCCTGCTTTGTTATGGATAAAGCCCTATTTGATAGACAGTCTGTTCTGGTATTATGAAAACACGAATACCTCACCTTGTACCATGTATTTGAAAAAATACTTTGTAAAATAACTTTTAGTCCATCTAGCATAGCATAAGCTATTAATTTGTTTTATTTATTTTATCTCTCAGACTGCTATAAAGCAAAGTATAATTTAAATACAGAAGTAGATAGCCATATGTGTTATGTTAACAAAGACTTTTCTGTATTTTTATCTATTTCATTTTCTATATACCAGCATGTAAAAATGTTTTAAACTGGTTAGGTGGCATTTATGCATGAAGGTTATAACAAGGTAAAAACAGTGCATAAAAAAATATCTGTGCTTTTGCTTCTAAGAAACAAATCTCTGTAATCTTTACCACCACTGGCCTTTATATTTTATGGAGCTGCAAGCAGTTGTGTAAAAAATACTGTATATTGTGATTTCCTTTACCTAGCCATGTTGTCACATTTGTGTCATGTACAAATCTGATTTCACACCTTTCTTACACTATACCTTCGTCCCCGTTCTGTTCTTTGACTGAAATCATCTGATTTATTAACCATTAAAATCAATTTAAAAACAAATGCCAATGTTGTTTTTTTTTTTTTTTTTGTAAATGCACCCTTTAGAGCAGGGGTTGCCAGCTCCGGTCCTGGAAGACCACCGTGGCTGCAGGTTTTCATTCCAACCCTTTTCTTAATGAGTGACCTGTTTTTGCAGCTAATTAACTTCTAATTTTAATTGAATTGCTCTTGAAGACTCAAACCCCTTCATTGTTTCTTTTTCCTTAATTAGCAGCCAAACAATAATGAGATACAAAATGAGCCAAAACAATTGGTGTCCATCATACAATATCTGAAAATAAAGAAAGATGAAGGTCTCAGGAATGCTGATCTGCTCATGTCCACAAAACATTTTAACAGAAAAGAGAAAATCAACGATTACAGAAATGTTTGCTATTGCACCACAAGAGCAGCATCAAGCCATGGAATTAAAGAACGGGTTTAATTAATGACAAGAATCAGCACCTAATTAAGCAACTGGTTAGAGTGAAATTGGTTGGAGTTTGAGCCCCTGACATAGGTGGTCTTCTGCTAGCTTACTCACTTCACATTTCATTTCTGTTTGGGTGCCATTTGAGGAAAGAAATGAAGCAACTCAGAGGAACGATGAAGAAATTCAGAGGAACAAATCTTAAAAAAGCAATTAAATTAAAATGAATTCACAAGAATTTAATTAGAAGCACAAACATTGCACTCATTAAAAAAAGGTTATAATGAAAACCTGCAGCCATGGTGGTCCTCCAGGACCGGAGTTGGTGATCCCTGCTTTATAGCAAACACTTAAAACCTTTGTGTAGGCAGTAGGTAAATTCTAGATTCCTGAAAAATATATATTCCAGGTTTTGTTTGTTTAATAGGCACAACCTTTAGCACTCCTTAGAATGGTAAAAAGATCTTTATGGAAAAAGATGATCTGCTGTGGCAACCCCTAATGAGAGCAGCCAAAAGAAGAAAAGAATGATAAAGGATTGTTCATTAATTATATCATAATTTTCATTCTGCTTTCCTGGTAAGGGACATGGTGGCAACACACCAGGATGGGCTGACATAGTCAGTCTCTCCCTGGCAACTTCTTCCTGCTTTTTCTGAAAAATTCCCAAATACGCCCAGCCCAACTGATAGATCCTAAGTCTGCAACTTAGTCTTCTCTCAGTGGGCCATGCCTAATATACCTCCTGCGGGAGGCACCTATGGACCTAACTTCACGCCCAAACCACCTTAACTGTTTTCTATTTATCAAGAGAAGAGGTGACTCTATTCTAAGGTAATCATTTTTTAGATGCCTAATGTTTAAAAATGCAAAAACACAACCTTCTCAGAAAACTGAGCTACACCACGGGGTAAAACCCAGATGGTCAAATATATGTGCCCAAATATAAATAATTATATCCACTGTCAAGAACTAACCTTTTCCACTTTCAAAGTCAAGAAGAAGAGCAAAATCCAACCAATCCCCTCTAATTAAATAAGTTTGCTAATGTGAGCCTTGCTGTTAATACCTGAAAAGAGGATTTTTTCCCCCTCACTTTGTGTTCCAGCCATCTGGAAGCGTCTGTGTTGTGAAACACTGTGCTAATTATTCACACATTTCCTCTCTCCTTGATATTTTATCAAAAGGAAAGGAGGCATGCTTTACCCTTTGAGTGGTTCACTACTGTCTGGCAGCCACTGTTTACAGCCTATGCTGACTTTCTTCTTTAATTGTATGAGCAATGTTGTGAGCAAAGTCTGAAGCAACAGCTGTTTCCCAAAGGTTACCAACATTTTGACGTGTAAAGGAGTATTCTGATCCAGTTTGTTTGTCATCTGTTTCCTTTTTCAGGCAATTATATTTTCAATCATTTATGAGAGGTTATAAGACTACAGTTTATTGCTTCATTTAAAGCTGTTAATGTGCTAGTCCTTTCTAGTTCAAGCTAGAGAAGGAGCCTCAGATTGTTAAGAAGTTTAATTAAGGATTCCAAACTTTTTTTTTTTTTTTTAATTTTTTTACTTTAGCTGTCATGACGAATCCAGCTATTACATGCATCCCTCCATTTTTTTAACCCACTCATCCAGAGCAGTTTTTTGGGGCAGCTGGAACCTACCCCTGAAATCAATGGGCACAAGGCAGGAACAGCATGACAGTCCATACTCATATATGCAGCCCCACACACACTCACTAGGACCAATTTTGGAACAGTAGTTCACCTAACCTGCATATCTATGGACTGTGGGAGAAAACTGAAGAACAGAAGCATCCGGAGAAATCCATGCAGACAATGGGAGAGCATGCAAACTCCACAAAAGGAGCACCTGGAACGCAAAAATCACCAACTAATATGTTTAATGTGTTATTTTGAGATGTATTTGTTCATTTATTTATCATTGTTTAACATTCTTTCATGCTGTACTAGTTTCTTGAACTTATTCTGGAGTATTTTTTTAGTTTGCCAGTGTTTACATTTATTTTTCAAATTAATTCTTGTTTTTGTTTCTTGTTTCCATTATTCAATGTTGCCTAGGTTATGATGTCTTTGTTTTGCTTTTTCCTTTTTATATACAGACACTTTCCTTTTGCTGTGGTGCCATTGTTAATATGTCATTTGATGCCATGTAGTTTTTTACATAGATTTACAGATTCACAATACAACTCTACTTGAATGCAACTTCTGTTTTTCTCTTTTTTTATTGGCACAAAAGGGACCTATGGTTGCATTTTATGTTTGTCTCTAAACCTTTTCAATCTAAGTAAATAATTAAGTAATTATATCAGGGATTCTCTTTCATTTATGAAGATGTTACAACTGGTCACACATAGTGATCGATAAAGTATTACTCAACTATAGAGTCGAAGTAGTATCAATAAAATGCAATACAATCAGTTGCGGCTGGTAAAAGAAAAATTGGGTAGGTAAAGCTTTGGGGGGACAAACTGAAGTTGCACTTATCTATTATATAGTGCTTTTCACATCTATCTATCTATCTGTCTATCTATCTATCTGGTCATTCCACATGCTCTCGTGGTCCTCATCATAGTGCCAATGCACATTTTGGCTTGTCCAGTACCAGACCCATATGACAAATCCAGGCTGAAATGTATTATATCCTTTCGACCATGCTACCCAATCTGATGCCAACTTTCCCATTTCTATTGTACTCCAAAAATTTCAGCCAGTGTCATCCACAGTCCCTATTTTCTTCTCATAACTTGCCCAATAGATGTGGAAAGGAACAGGTTCGCCTGCTGCCCTAATTTTATACTATACCCGTCTCTAAATTGCCCAATTCTCTGCCAACTTGCCCAGTTCCCCATTCTGCCACAACCCACACCATAATGTCTGCACCCCCACCTTCGTAATCTTCCAATAATGTGCACTTCTGTCTGTTCTATAACATATCCATAGCATAAGTCCAATCCAAATCTTATTCTGCCTCTGTTAATAGTGTGCCCAGTCCTTTGCCATTTCCACTGTATTGCCTCAAAAGCTTGCATATTGTAATCTTTTTAGTTAGCCAATAAAAGGTGTCATTTTGCTTGGCTTTTCTCTACATTCATAATGGCTAACACGGTACAACACTCTAGTACCACTGTATTCAATAAATCCACATCATACAATCAATACAGTCCTCTGATTTTTCTGAAGTCTTTATCATTTACTCCACCCATATAGTCATTCCCACCCTAATTTTATTTTACATTTGCTGCTATTCTGTCCAGTCCTATGCAAGTTTGCCAGGCTCACCTCACCTGGGCACAAATTCACATTGTAAGACCCACAGACCTCCACATATTAAAAAATAACTCACCGCCCCAACCTGTCTTGTACTACACCCACAGGACAAGTCCAATCTAAATCTTACTCTGCCTTTATGATCAGGATACATATATTTCTTTGAACATAAATTTTGCCCTTCATTTCTTGAAGTCTGAAAATTTCTCAATTACTTTCTGATTAAACTGAGTCATTTCAATAAGCTTGCCAAAAAATAGCCACATACTATTGTCTAGATCAGTGTTTCCCAACATTTTTTCTGTAGTGGCACACTTTTTGTACTCAAAATGGCCCCAAGACACATCACTATCTTACTAACTACAAACAAATATACTGTACAGTATATTTCTTACACATAATCAACTGAAGGGGTGAGGCTACCAGAGAAGCCAGTAATAAAGCAGCTCAGAGATCCACGTTCACAACATGGCAATAAGTGAGCACTTTGGTGACATCTCCAATCTGCTTCTCCCTTTTGGCTGCCTCTCTCTGCCTCAGAGGCGACTCATATGCCAACTATTCACCAGTCCTGTGAGGCTCACTGGTGACCACACACTCACAGCAGATGGACTTTAGCAGCCTGGAGACGTGTCTGAAGTGCTCGAAGTGCTGTCTGCAACATAGCAATCACTGAGATGCTTTTATGCCAGCTTCTTCAGGTAGTCTTCTCCTCCTCAGACATTTCTCAACTCAACAAAGGAGGTTGTCCATCTTAGGTTCAGACCCAGGTGTGCTACACTATTATTTCCATGGCACACCTGGGTAGCTCTCATGGTTGGCACTGGTTGAAAAATACTGCTCCAAATGACCGGCTACTTTCATGTTGCTTGCATTTTTCAGAAAGATGTTTTAGGTCTTGTACCCTGTTGTTGTCCACAGTGCTTTGACACTTTGAAACAGCAAACAAGGAAAGCAAAAAAAAGCCTTTAGTTACATTACATCCAGTTAGCAATCTCCGTCTGTCATAACAAGAGCAGAAAAAGTGTGTAAGCTTGTCATTGATCACTTGCCTGCAGCTGTATTCTAAAGACAGGTTGTCCCAATCCAAGCTCCTTAATCTTCTTTTTTTTCATCAAGCGAGTGATTTATGAAGGGGTTTTTCATTAAAGAAATAACCAAATTTTCTTTGGTTTCTGAAGTTCCACTTCAACTTGCTATTTCTGTAAAGTCGCACTTGTTCATCTGTACTTATTTTAATGGCAGGTGTGAACTATGAACCATTGATGTGAAATTGAAATAATGTGTCAACAATTGTCCAATCACAGAAAATCTTTAAAATCTTATTGAGGTTCATTTTATGGTTCCGAGCTTTTATATAGTTCACTTAAGATGTGCCCCTCAAAACCATTTTGCTAATTCTTAAAATGAAACAGCAAAGATCTGCATGCGTAATAAATGACTAGAGAAAAAACTAAATGACTAGTCTGACTTTTGCTGAATTGCACCACATCGTATTTATTTGTTTGAATGTAATTAAGATTAATATAAAATATTTAACTCAACTTACTTTATAGGCATTGAACCTTACAGTACAGTATACAGTAGAAAGTATTTATGCTAGTTAATGTGGTGCAGAGACATAGCACAATTACATTGTAGACACAAACTGGTACACAAAGCAATGGTAGTAAACAAAAATAATAAAAATCTAACAGTATGAAATAAATAGACAAACAAATTGAAATGTATAAAATATAAAAATACATAATGTACCAGACAGAGCAAATAATACTCTGACAATGCAAATAAGCTGCAGAATAGTCAATAACATTGACTTGATAGTAATGGTGTGGGTGCTTGGTCACAATTCAAGCAGAGTACTCTATTTAAGTTAACCATTTAAGGCCCAGGGATAAAAGTTGTTTGTAGGACTACTAATATGGCATTAAAGGGTATCACTTGCCAGTTGGTAGAGGTAAACAGTTTGTTACTAGAGTGTTTGTGCTCTGAGATGCCTTCTTTAACTTGAGTTCCCTGAACTGGCACAGAAATTAACAACTGTGTAAACAATAATTTGAAGCCAATTCACAGGGTGTTGTACCACCAGATGTAATCAAAATATCTAGTATGTATGGTTACATAGACTTTACTAGCATCTGAAATTATTGTTACAGACTTTTCGGGATCACTCATAAATTTTCAGTTGGGCGCAGATCTAAAGGCTGAAAAGGATATTGGACAGACACAATTAAGCAGGAGACTACATTTGCTCTGTGCATTTGTTTAGTGAAATTAGTTCTCAGCAGAAAAGAAAAGCTACAAAGTATCAAACCCAGATGGTCACTCACAATCATAAGAATTAAGAAGAAGAAGAAATTACATAGTGCTTTTTCTTACTACTGAAGGTGCTCAATGTGCAGCAACCACTTGGATGATGCAATGGCAGCCATTTTGCACCAGTATGCTCACCAAACATTACCTATTAGGTGGTGAAAGCATTGAGAGATAGTTAGCTAAATGGGGTTTGGGGTGTTTGATGATTAGGGAACCAGAATTATCAGGTCATACTTGACAATGGGAAACACCCTACTCTATACAAAAGGTTGCCAAGGGATCTTTTAGGACCTCGGTTTTACAATTCAACAAAAGGATGGATCCATTTTTACTGCACAGTGTTCCTGCCACTGTACTAAGGCATTGGGATCCACATACAGACCACAAGGTAAGCACCCCTTGCTGCCTTTACTAATATCTCTTGCAGGAGCAACCCAAGGTTTTTCTAGATGGTCTCCCATTCAAGTACTGGCCAGGCCTGAATATACTTAGCTGCAGGTATATTACTTGTTCTGAAGTACAGGTTGTATGGCTGGATGCACCTTGAATGCATCCAGATAATTACAAAAACACAGAAACCCTAAAAAAAAAAACAATAAACCTTTTTGTGGTTTATCCTTTATTGCCTGAACCAAGAACACTTGGGCTTCTTTTAGCATATTCCACAAATGCTCTTGTTATGTTTGTAATCAACATTCATTCACTGCTTTGTAGTTAGTTCATACTTAATGTAATTAGTTCCATACTTAATCCTAAGCATGCTTAGACATAACTACAAAAGATATTGCCCATGTGTAGAACTACCCCACTTTCACCCTGTTTTGTGCCCCTAATTTACCTAGGTATTTGCACATTTGTAGCCTTTACCTCAGCACCATAACATAATATACATAAGTGACCAAAGTCAGGAAAAGGAAAGGAAAGAAACTAGCCAGAGTTTACCTTTTACACAATTCAATAGAAAAATACTAAATGTAAAATATCTATAACTTTCACAGTTAGAATGTTCTAGAATATGCTATTACACAGTACAGACAGACAAAGCAAGGACACTGAGCTGTACTGTTATCAGATGTCATTCAGCTACTCATTTCAGGGAGGGGTGATGGGGCAGAACTGCTTTGGGGGATTTAAGTAAGTGATTAAAAAAAACTCAGATGTTTATGTCTGAGGACGGCAGATAGATTTCCTGGGAGACAGCTGTCTCAAAAAGAAGGCTGGCAACACTGCTAATACATCATTTACAGACACTTAATCAGTTTTGTGACTTAAAAAAAACTTTTAAATGTAGCTAGTAGCAACTGTAAAGGTCTTTACACAGTATCAAACATCCATATCCTTAATATAATCTATAGGACTTTTAACAATGCACAATCTGTTCTATTTAACATGACACGTATACCATCTGGAGAAATAACAGAAAGAAACTATACAAATTTGGTACATGACTGTTGAATTAGTCATGATTTATTTTACATTTACCATTTAAAATGCAATATGGCACACTCATTGTAAAGATACTGTCAGAACATTATGTTTGGCTTTCCATATTTAACAGAGATAATGGGATTATTTAAATCATGTTAGCAGTTAAGTGCTTTATGCATTAACTAATTTCTAATATAATACAAGACATGACAAAACCAAAAAAACTATCACCTGTTCTGGAAATCACATGAATTTATGATAGCAGCTGTTAGTATTTTTTTACAATTTGCTTTTCATAATAAGCACTATCGTAAAGTATATTAGATATCAGTCGACAAGAGTATACAGTGCATCACCAAACATTTTTATGTGTAAGAAGAGTTAAAACTAAAGAACTGTGGATTATTTCATACAGCCCCAGGATTCTGGGTTTAACTAATAGGCTCAAAGTACATCTGTGTGTGTCTTACATGCTCTCTCTGTGTCTGTGTGGAATTTCCTGCCAGGGCCTCTAGTTTACTTCATGCCTTTATGGTTCAAATAATTTGACTATATCACTGTTTAAGATACTGCAGCTAAGGTCATAACTAGAATGTAGGAAGTCTGTTAGATTTTTCTCTCTACAATTTATCAAGTTTGGTATAGTACATATTTTAAAATTCCTTTTTTGAAATATGAGATATTTAATGGCCTAAACCTGCAGTTTTATTTTACTGATGTTATTGAACCAGAGTATACACAGTGATTACAAAATCTTCTTAAAATCCTCAGGATAAATAACAATCATTTAACAATATTAAATTTTATTTAGGGAGAAACTTCTTTAGCCACTGAGCCCTCAAATTCTAGAGACATCTACTTGGCAATCTAAAAAACTTACCCTTTGGTTCTGGCATTTAAATCAAGGCTTAGGTTCCATGATCTTTATCACAGTGTCTTTTTAGAGCTACATGCGTAGCTGCTTTTTTAAAATAATTTTGCTATTATTGTTATTGTTGTAAATTCTTTTTCTCATATTCATACAAAATGGCTGATATTAGCATTGCCAGTGACAGACCCAGTGTCAAATCTTTGTCATACTCAACTAAAATTATTTCCACAAACCTGCAGCATTGGACTTGATAGAAAGTGGGGGTAGGGCTAGACTGGCCAATAGCTTTTCCCCCCACAAAGATCATTGTAGACAGGACTTTTGCTTTCTTCTATGCTTTTGCAGGTTGGCCTTTGCAAAATATTTGGTCCTACTTCCCTTGGATTAAATTATTTCAGAAAAAAAGATGGATAGAGTTATGCATTTATATTTTCTTATGTCACTAGAGTTAGAGGGTTTAAGAACCTGATTTAAAAAAATATAATTTCCAAAGGCACGACCATACCTTGTAACATTCATCTGAAGAAGAATACCATGACTAAAATTACATCCCACTCATTGTCCCTTTTTATCCTAACACACTTTCTTAGATGCAGATTGTTAAACATGTTTATCTTATTTTACAGAACAATCCTTCCTCCTTTTTCTAACCCACCCACAATCTCCTCTTTAACTTACACAAGCTAATTGTCCAAAGTGCATTCTTTTGCACCTGGAGCTGCTGCATTTTTTGGAAATATTGTACGTGTCCAATAATATACCAGTCTAAAGCCTACAAGTCTTGTCTTTGAAAGGTGTCCAGAAATCTACATACCCTAGGCAAATATGGAAGTGACTTTTAGATTGTTTCAGGGAACATATTTGAGGTGTCAGAAGAATCAAGCACTTCATGAAGCCTCTCATGACACACTTCATATCTTTTGATTATAGGCCACACATTTATATATCTGTATGACTGTATTCATAAGGGTACAAAGACATGTTTCAGAGAGAAACAGAAGAAGTTAAGCTCATACTTCAACGTGCCAAATAACCTTTTAATTTCTCCCTTTTATGGCTGTCTTTTATACTCAATTTGACCTTTCATTCTATTCTTCTTTCCTGGCTCTCTTCCCCATTTGAGTACCTTACCTGTTTTCTTTATCAGGAGCAACCATAATGAGGTTTCAAAAACCAAAACAATGTCTTTTATGTTTTCCATATGGCAATATCTTTTAAGTATTTTCCTTTTACTGATGCAAGTTGGCTCTACTAAAATATCTGTATGTGTATATCACATGTTATCTTATAATCTTCTTTAATGTTACTTTTGTGGCTTATCCATCTATAGTTTTTAATTGAATCTGCTTAATCTAATTCAGGGTCGTTGGGGGGCAGAACCAGTCTTGGAAGAATCAGACATAAGGCTTGTATATCTGGAGCAAAATCCCAGAATATCAAGTGCATTTTCCAAAATTCCACAAAACGGAATTTGAATCTGCCTCCTGAGGTTGGAAAGCATCAGCACCATACTCCCTGCCACCATGCTGCCCCAAGGAATAACTTAGTTATACTATATTTAAATGTCTTTCCTCTATGCCTTCCTCAGATGCTTATTTTTCCTATTTGTATACCCAAGAGTTAGGGAGCCAAGCCATTTTTTTTGTTTCCATTTATTTTTGATTTAACTTTCTTGTATTTTGGTTACTTTGGAGATTTTGTAAGTAAAAATGTTCACAAAAAATGCATAATGTTGTTTTGAAATGCAAGTAATAAAAGACCCGTCTTTGGCATTCTGACAGAACCCTACACATTTTGGAAACATGTTTCTTAATTGTAGATATGATATGTTTATATGAAGTCATTTCATTTAAAATGTTTCAGATTCACAGGAATTAAATGTAGAGAACCATACTATGTTCAAGAAATGTTTTACAAGTCTTGCTGACCAGTAAAATGGTAAACATGTATGAAATTATGCAGTCCCTTTGATAAAAGATGAGATTATGCTGAAAATACACTGTATGTATGAATAAGGTTAGCATGAACAGTGAAGGTGTCTAGGCAAAAACTGTTGTGGTAAAAAAAAAACGAAATGTCTACAGCTGCACAGAGATGGGGAAAGCTCAATGGAACAGCTGGGTATTTCATTCATTCATTCATTCACTTATTTTCCAAACCTATTTTTAGTATGGGGTCATGTATGCCTGAAGCCTGTCTTGGCAGCAGCAAGTGAAATTTAATTTAGTTCACTTTTATATTGTGCATTGTCAAATATAAATATAGTTAAAATAATATAATACATGTTTTGGGTTGGCCCAGTGGTTAACATTGTAGCTTCAGTTTCTAGTAGCTTGGATTTGAAGTGTGTGTGCAGTCTTTGTCTCTGTGAGGTTTGTATGTTCTCTCCATGTTTGTATGATTTGTTTTGCAGGTTCTCCACTATTCCCATGTCTACTTGGATTTTTCTCTAGTCCCTTTTGTTTTGAACCCACTTCCCAAAGGCATGCTTGTTAGGTTTGTGACTCTACATTGGAACTGGAGCAATGGGGTATATATATATATATATATATATATATATATATATATATATATATATATATATATATATATATATATATATATATATATATATATATATATATATATATATATATATATGTGTGTGTGCGTATTTGCATGTGTGCATGTGTGACCTTGTGACCAGTCCAGAGTTGGCTGTCTTATGCACAGAGCTGATATGATGATCTCCAAGCCCTGTGATTCTGTACTGCTTTAAGTGTGTTTGATGAATTGAAATTTTTTTCTCCTTTAAAAACATTTGTTTTTTTTACATAATTGAATCATAATACATTTCTGCACTTTATGAATTCATCTGGATATACAATATAGCTTGCTGTTAATTCTGTACAGCATTTGTGTTGATTTGTGTCTAACATGCCAGACATCAGTGCTCAAGTGATGGAAGCAGACATGTTTATTCTTGTGCTAAGAGCTCCAGATAATTAAGGTTACAAAAAGAAGTGTCCCATGAATATTAGGGTTTCAAATTCTGGTCTTTGTCTTGCTTTAGAGTTAACTATAAATTTATTCAGGAGGTGTAAGTAAAACATTGGAAACAAAAGCTGAGCATTATATTTTATGCCCTGAAGCTCAAATAAAACTGAAAATGTCTAAACTGCTTGACTTTCAGAACAGGTAATGCTTTTACTTACTCCTGCAACAACGGCTCAGATAATAATGGTAAAAAAGAAGGCTTGAGAATGTATCAGATATCAAACAAAAACAATGGTGCTGTCTAAAGTCTGTTGTGGTGGGCGGAAGAAAGTTTGAAAGTTTTAATACTAAAATATTGCTTGGAACATGTATGTAGTATATATGTTGAAATCTCACACCAAGGGCTTTTTAAATTTTCACATACACTATAAAGTACAAGAATATATATATATATATATATATATATATATATATACAGTATATATATACAGTATATATATATATATACAGTATATATATATATATACAGTATATATATATATATATATATATATATATATATATATATATATATATATATATATATATATATATATATTCCCCAAATAGAAACAGAGCTGAAAGAGCACAGCAATGCACTGTTTTTGTTGCTGTCTACACTGTAAATATGTTGCAGGTGGGAATTTAAATGCTTTTAATGGTGTCCGCAGTAAACAGTGCAGGACAAAAATTCCACTCATTTATCCATATTGAATGCATTTAATACACTTCAGGATCCTGACTATAATGACTATTCCTAGTGAGCAAACCAAAAACAATATTAAAACAAAGTGAGAACCATTACTAGATGGGGCAGCAATCGATCACAAGGCACACTCACACATACAACTACAGTCATTCTCACTGGATCAGATTAGAATTTCTAAATAGTTAAACCTTAATGTCTTCGGGAAATGGAAGGAAACCCCAAGCATGATGCAAAGAAAATGTGCAAACTCCACTCTTGACCATGCTAGCATTGTCCAGAGGGCTGTTTGACACAAATGCTCAAATGCATTCCAATCTTGCTTTGTTAACAGCCTGCTTTGAAACTGTTCCCTTTGTGTGATAGGATTTCATGAAGTTAATACAATAAGTTCTTGAATGACGTGTGGCGATCTTTTGCCAGCATCTGTATAAGCAGTTCTTTGATCAATGATTGACAGTAGCCTGCATGAAACTAGATAATTTGCAAGAATAACATTGAAATCTGGGAGCACAAGAGATTTTATGTTCATTAGTAAATATATGTCTAGCATGTACAGTTTCTAATTACATTTCACCAAATATTATTGCCATTTAAAAAACTGCATGCACATGTCAGTACACATTGGATACCTTAAGTTGTCAAAATACATTAAACAACTTCCTCAGGCATTTAGCATCTGTTAATATGTAAAATGCTGTACAAGACTGAGAATACCAGAATGAACATATTCTTACTAGATTGACAGTGTAAAGAAGAAAGCAAATTCTCCTAAACATACAGACTAGCCAAATGGCTATAATCATTTTTCAACAATAGCCCCACATGCTGCCTTTACCTATGCACTTTCTTGATTGAGATTTTTTCTGTGTTTACAACATGAACAGTTATATTATTTTAGCTTAATCTAAAATCACAGAAGGATTTCTCAAAACTCTTTAGGCATTGACAAATCACTTAAAACTTAAACAGAAAGGAATGATATCAGGGAATGCTCCAACGTTGTTACAACAGTCTTTGTTTAGTTTATGTGCTCTTGTTTTGTCTTGAATTTTCAATTCTGCCTGCTGCTTCAGATTTTTGCCTTTGTTTAAACAATCAGGGTACCTGCATTCTGCTGTCTTGCAGTGTTTGTTCCCTGTACTATACTTGCTGTTATCCATATTCTTTTAAAAAATAGCTGTAATTTACCTTTCTCTTGACCTTTCTATTGAGAGGCCTTCAACTTCAGTGGTATTTTCCCCAAAAAACAATCTCACCATACTTCTCATACAGTTGGCAAGGTATCACTTGTCAACAGTGCTCCATCTAAAGGTCATTCTCTCAGTGAGATTTCCCAACAGCAGCCCCTCTGACACAGACATTGACAAACAGCAGAGCAATGCCCTGACATGTCACCAGGCTTCACACACAATGTGAGGGAGTGACGGACTGGAGTAGTTGGGGATTGAGCAACTGTGAAAAATATCTAAAGAGCAAACTAAATTTATTACAGTAGCAAAAAAGAGCATCAGAAAATTGGTTTTAGCAAAGTACAAAAAATCTTTACAAAGAAAAATTCAAAATGACATAAAAATAGGCATATATATCCAAAAACACAAATTGTAGAGCAGAATGCAAAAAACAGGGAGTAGTTTAAAAAGCTAGAAAACACTAGTAAACACTAGGGAATAGCTAGAATAGCAGCCCTAACAAAGGTACAAAGCACAATTTGCTCCAGCTAGTCTGAACTATGGTATATGTTCTCTTCTTCCACAAATCATGTGGCTACAGCAGAATTAATACTGTTTAGCAACAGGCAGAGACAGGTAGAGCCAGGCTCAAATAGCTCCCACAAGGAGGTGGCCAAGGATGATGTCTAAGCCCCATCATAACATTGCTCTTTATCTTCAGGAATTGGCATCGGAGCATACGGCACATCTGGCAAGAGCATACAACATCTTAAATGTATTACTAATGATGTCAAGAGGAACCATGACTCAAATGTTAAGATGAACTGTAGAACTGAATTCTGTTTTCTTGTGAGAATAGACAAGAAGAGTTGAAAAATGTAATTGTTTTATTTTACTCCTTATTTCATTTCTTTACGTAAATCCTTTTATGTCTAAAATGTGCATTGTTAATTTTGTTCCTTTTTTAAGTCCAGTTGCTGACACTCTATATTTCCAAAGTAGGTAAAATCATTAAACTAAGGAGAAAGATTTAGAAGTACGGCATATTTATGTTTCCTCAAATACTGAATTATTTTTATGAGAAGTGGACATTTAATATTATTAAACTTGATCTGCTAAAAGGTTTTGATAAGGTACTACATGACATCCTAGTCATCAAATTAAAAAAGTTTGAGTTTACGGTACAGAGTGTACATGGGTGAATAACTGGATGAAAAATTGATTAAAAATAGGCTTAAACACTGAAAGGAACATTTTGCAATGATTCTTGTTAAAAAGAATGTTCCTCCCAGGGATCAGTAGTGGTTGAGTTTGTTCTCTTTATCATTAGTATAAATTAATTTGATAAAAATGCAATTAAGAATAAGTTATATTTGCAGATGATACTAAATTTGATAGATAGCAAATATCTTGCTGTCACTGCAATCACTACAGTTGGTTCTGAACAGAATCCAGACTGGGACAGATATGTGTCAAATGAAATTTAAAGTAAATAAATACAGCAACACAACTATTAGATATGATTACACAATGGGTGGTCTAAAACTTAAAAACACACCTGCAGACGGTGTACAGAAGAAATTAGAAGGCTAATAAGATGTTGGGTTACATAGCATGCTGCGTTGAGTACAAATCAAGGGCAATTATTCTTAAGCTATACAGTGCACTTGTAAGGCCTCATATGAAATATTATGTATTGTGTAATATTGTGTACTAGACATTAAGCCCGTTACAATAACGGGCGCTAGAATAGTAGTGCATAAACATTAGTAGGAACAGTCTATATTAAATGTCAAAGGACCGTCTATTTTCTGTTACAGTAATACTGGCTTGTATGTGGCTGTAATATGCGTCACTGTATTGTGTGCCTTTAATTTTCTCTCACAGTAATACGTCTCTCCAGCAAGTATTTTAATCTGTGCTGGCGTGTAGCTGATTATTGTATGTGTGGCGTCTCCCCAGCAACGGATTTTATGTGCACAAAAATAAATCTACTTTTAAAAGTCATCCTATTGTAATATCATGAAAATTCGTATATTTAGGAAAACACTTTACACTTTACCGGGCAAAGTTTGTTAATCGCAAATCTGACATCCTCAGAGTGAACACTTGCACAACAACAAACACTAATCCCACCTCTTTGGGGAAGCTGGTCTCCGCGTCTCAGTACCCGATTGGATTTTTGGTGCGTTATGTTTTAGGTCTTACCTCATTTACCGAAATCCGATTGGATCGGCCACGCGATATTTTATAGGTCCCGCCCTCTCTGTCTTGTGTGACGCGTCAGGCGGCCTTTGAAGCATCGCACCGTGCCCCGTGCATGCGTACTTCACCAGAAGACACACACACACGGACACATGGACGCACACAGGGATTTTATTAAAGAGGATTCTTGTCACTGTAAAAATATATAATTTCAAATTCAAGAATTAGAACATTTTTATGTTCATAACAATTACTTATAAAAGCTTGAAATCATTTCAGTTTTTTGTGTCCAGTGCCTCCTGACTAACTGGTACAATAAAGCCCTCATATATGATATACCAGTCAATGCATCTAATTATGCATAATTTTGCGAGGCCAGACATGTTTCTCAAATGAGAATACACACCTGGAGACAACTTATTAAAACACTTATAGTGGATAGCAGCAAAGCCCACCAATGTAGAGGGTATGCCCACAGGGCTTCTTCCTAAAACACCTGCCTCCAGTTCCTCCAGTCCGTGTATATTAAACTGCCAGAGTTTCAGAGAGTTAGCAAAAGAAACTGAACAAAAGACTCGACACTGTGAGAAAATATAAAGTTAAAATAACTGCTATTTATTCAGGATTTCAGTAGCGCAAGGTAACTGAAGCTTAATGATTAATTTGTACATTGTAATGAGCATGGCAACACAAGAGACAGACACACACGCAGTGACCACTGCAGCTACTTGGCTCCTCACACTTGAGATGTGCTTCTGTCTTCTACAGTAACAGTAACAGAGTTTAGGTAAGCATTGTGGTCTATGGATATACTTCATGTTAAAACTCTATAGAAATATTTTAGCATGGCATGTGCATATTAACTTCCTTTAGCTATTCATTTAGACATGCAGTCTTCTACTGTTGTCATTAGGCACATTTACTGATTCAGATCTTTTGAGTACCAAAATCTGCCCTTTTTTATCAGCTCCCTTAATGGTAGTCCTTTTAACTTCAGTTTCACAGGGTTCACTTAGAATGCATATTTAACAATTGATATTTTCATTAACAAAACTGCCAATTCCTTCAACCTTACATAGACTCTGACACTATCATCCTAGCTGAGCAACAGAGAACATAAACACAGCACCTGTGACAGTGTATCATTAACTTCTACCACTAGTCCATTGAGATCTCTGAATGCCAATGTATAATCTGATGTTTTTTTTCCTTTGCAACAGACTCTGTTTATTTTTAACCCATGCAATGTGCTCTCTGTACACACGTCAAACATTTATATGTTCAATAGGAGTCTTTTAAGGACACTTTTCGACTGTAGACAGTTCATCATAATCAGAAGCTTTCTCTCTGAAAGATCAGGTTAACAACAACACTATTAATCTTTGCAGCTCAAAGTCACTGCCCCTATTTTAAACACCACCTTCATAAGGCATTAGATTGATTTAGAAATGTGACATTTTAATTGTCCCAATCAGGTTTTCAGCAAAATTCACTTATGGTTGCCTTCATACTTATCATTGAGACTAAATTATGAAATATGTCCAGCTTTTTGGGGTTCCCTCCTATTTTTGGCCTTCTAAAAAAACCCTAATTTTTAGGTCATTTTTGGACCATATTCTGTACAGGAAATTACACTCTAATGATAAATAATAAACCAGTTGGTGTCTTCAGCAAAAATTATCAGAAAGACTTGAAGCCACATCAGTCAAATAATATTTGATGCTTTACCTGGGGTCCCAGCGGTCTAAAAGCCACTCAAGGAGGATTAAAAATGACAAATTCAAACATAAGCAATGTGGGGTATAATTTTAGACTATTTCGAGGTTATTTTTGGTCCTGTACTAGGGATCTAGTCCTTTATTGACATGTATAAGAGGTTGAAAAATTACATATTTCTATTACAATCAAGAATATTTAGACTTTAAACATTTAAATTGACACATTTGACATATTAAAATATTTCACCAACTATTCCTTTTTATTATGTACTTCTATCTCATGAAATAAATCATTACATTTCTTAAGCGCACCCTGAATTAGGGAGACTTACACAAATTTAGACTTTTTTTGAGTTGAAATAACTATTCCTCCAACAATGTATCTATTATTGAAACTGCATAGGCCTAGCCAGGAAGCACTGGGTGCAACTCTAGATCCAATTTCAGTTGGGGTGTTTTCTATTGTAGGATATAATCATTCACGCATCTAACTAATTGTAGGAAAACTTAAGTACCTGGAGAACCACCCAGCACATAGACAGAATGTTGAATGTTGTAAGGTCCACAGAGGCAATGACCAGGCTGAGATCTGAACACAGGCAGTTATGACTCACTATGCCACGCTGTGGTAGCTCTTCATATTTAACTTATAGTTTAACTCAGTCCTTTTAAATATATTTATTTATTTACTTATCATTCCTTAACTGCCTTTAAAATGAAAATTAGCTGTTGTCTAAGTTTAGTGGTAGGCTCAGAATAACCAAAGTGTAGTACAATTGTTGGCATTTTTTTCCTACTTGGCAGATCCATATAATTTGACACTGATTCCCCCTGGATGTTGATTGTTTTTGTTATATAAATCCACACAACTGGTGAATTCTTTCTAGGTTGTCAGTACTGTCAGAAAAGGGCATGGGGAGAAGGTAATTTGAAATATGATGCTGTAAGAGACGGCTGGCAGTCCAAACCGGCTGGGACACCCCAGGACACTAGATGACAGCTCCCCTGCATTGCAGTGGTGCCCCAGATTCCCACAGGGTACTATAGGACTCGGTGTTCTATATCTCAGTTCTTTTGGGTATTGTGGGTACCGCCAGGGGGTGCTGTAAAAATGGAGGAGCCTTGTGGCATGGGGTTTCCACTTAACCCGGAATTGCTTACAGACCACGTGGGCGGAAGAACAGAAGCACGTCTGGGTTGGACACTATAAAAGGACTTGCCAGCCTCACAGCGATGAGACAGAGTCAGGAGGTGGAGGACAAAGCTTGTGGGGAGGAGTGGAGAAGAAGAAGAAGAAGAGAGAGAAAGAAGAAAGGACTGTATGTCATATTATTTGGTGCTTTTGTACTGTGCTGTGAAGTGGGGAGGAACAGAAATGCTTCCCCACTGAAGAAGAAAATGTGTACTGTGTTGAACTTGTGTCTCAGCCTGTCTATGTTGGGGTTTGTGGAGCGGTATGCCCGGTCATACCTTTACTTCAAAGGATGAGGAAAGAGCTAGCATTTGGCAAAATACAGTCTAAAACTTCTTCCCAATTCATGGTTGCTTCCCTACTCACAGCTTTTAAAAGTGCTGGGTTACTACATAGCATTGTGTACATGTATTTCCAGAGTTTATCGTAATGTGTTCAGATTTGCTGCATAGTAAACAGGTTTCTTGACTCTATAATAAATTTTGAAAAAAATACCAAATTAATTTAGGCTTAGAGGAATAATGAACACTACAACAAGGATTAAAAAGCATTCAAAAGATCAAAACAGAAATTGAAAAAAGAATTTCCATTTAAACCAAAACAAACAGCAAACAGTTATTCAGTACTACTTCAATTCAATATAAAATCATATAAAAGAGATTTTAAGAAACCTCAGAGATACTTAGGTCGTAAGTACTTAAAATCATAAACAAATAGTGAATGAACAGTAGATAGTTTACCAAGTATTTGTAAAAGAACAAATACACGGAATTTGTCAGGCAGAAGTAAAAATAAGCTCCAAATTTACATATTTTAAGATCATTTTACATAATTAAAAAGTGAAGTATGACCTTAGAATGCTTTGTATTGTCAGTCTGTTTGCTGTTTTAAGTAGCTTTTGATTCCTATGGGATTTGACCTTCAGCTTGTGTGATAATGATTTATTAACATTCATGTGTTTTGAAAGTCAATAAAAATGTTAGCTACTCTGCCAATAAAAGCTAGGTGTGCATGCTTAATTTGGGTGAGAAGTAGAAAGGAGAGTTACTTACTTTGGTTAGTCTTTTTTCAAAAAGTTTAGTTCAGTTGTTTTTTGCAGTAAATTTGGAACTTTCAGTTCAGTTGTTTTACTGACACTTTGGTAAAGAGCTTAGAAAAATAGACAGCTATGCTAACAACATAAAAATGGGCACTTGAAAGAGCTCTCAAACAAAAATTCATTCTTTTCATTTTCAGTTAAGGATATATACATTGATCTGTTCATGGTCCATTACCTTCTTGAATTTATATTAATGACATGGATCCTCATTTACAGTAAACTTGTGAAATTCACAGATGATTGAGGGTAGAGCATCATAAATTGAGGAAGCAAAAACAAAAAAATTAAAAACACTGGACAATCTTCAATTCTCGACAAACACATGAAAAATTGACTTTAAAGTAGAAAAGTGAAAAGTGTGATCTGTAGGCACAAAGGACATTAATTATAAATACAAGATGGGAAATACTATCGGCAAGCAATGACTGGAAAGGATTTATGGCTTTAATCTGATACAATACTCTTCTAGTAAATGTCCAGAAATTATGAAAAAGGTAAATAAAATATTAGATTATGCTTTAAAAATTATAGAATCATAGAATGTTATTTTCAAACTATATAATGCAATAGTGAGAACGAATTGGATCTATGTGTCCAGTTCTCGTCAATACAAAAGTGACACAGTAGCATTAGAAGCTATGCAGAGATGAGCAAACAGATGAATCGGAGGATTAAGTGGCATGCCCTGCTCCGACATGCTGAACTAAACCTCTTAAGTCTTGAGTTGAGAAGGCTGCATTGGGACCTAATCCAAGTCTTCAAATTTTTCAAAGACATTGATAAATTTATCCCCCATACTTCTTTCAGTTAAACAGTAATAATAATAATAATAATAAATTTTATTTATATTGCACTTTATATTTAAATCACATACTTGAGGAGAATGGTTGAAATTAATGGAAGTGCATTTAAGACTAAGGCTAGGAAACACTTCTTCACACAATAAGTTGAGGGAATCTGGAACAAAGTAGAAAGTCATGTAGATGAAGTAGAATCCCTGATAACTTTTAAAAAGCATCTGGATAGGAATTTCAGACAACTTAGCTATTAAATAACCAAGCAATGTTCTGAACAGTCTCCTTAATTTTGTGCAGCTTCTAATGCTCTAAAGTAGGAACCCTCACTGAACAGTGCAGTAATTCACTGTGAAGTCTACTCTGACTCACCATTTAACTAAATGCACATATTTGGAAAGTTGATGGAAGAGTCAGACAGACACAGAAGAACATGTAAACACTACACACAGTAACCAGGCCTGTGCTTCTAACCATGTCCTTTGCACCTGGGAAGCAGCATAGCTAACCACTGCTGCACCATACTGACCAAGTTATTTTAGTGTTTTATAAGTTTTATTTCATCACTTTTAAAAAACAAAAGTAGTTTAGTCCACAGCACAGGGATTTGTCCATTTGTATGATGATGATTAAAGCCTGCTTCTTTAGTACACAATGAAGCAATGGTTCAACTAAAATACAAAATGCTTGATAATTCTAGAAAGAGAACACATTCAAATTGACCTATGCAGGCTACAGTATAGGCCAACTACTCCAATTTGTGGTCATGTGTTCTGCAAGTATTTTGGAGGAAAGTTCTACTTTACTTAACTTCATTGCAAAAAAGATTGCCATTTACATTGGATTTGATTTGGTGAAACTCAATAGAACAGCAATACAAACATACAAGATAAGCTACAAAATCAACCCAAAACCAACTAATTTATTAAAAAGAGTTAGCCATATATCCAATTACAGGAGAAGACTTTAAGACTCTTGGGTTAGGGTGTTAAACTAATTAGATGTACTTTTTTGGCTTTGAATTTGCTTCTATTTGTTTCTTTTCTCAAATATTACTGATAAATGTTCTTGCCATCTTATTTTGCAATCATGTTGTGACCCACCCCTGTGATATTCCTGCAGGGACTGGTATACTGGTATGTTTAGATATTTGCATCATAAATGCATTGTTGAGGTTATATTTTGAAGGAGGCCAATAATGTTGAGGTTTAATTTTTTCTTTGGTGAAGATAGTTATTAATGTTACTGTTTATTTTTTATCTTTTCTGTGTTGCTATTATTTTGGTTTCTTGCACAGGTTACACAGGTGCCTTCCCTAGCTAGCAATACAAAGAGGTGAGGCAAAATTTTTTGCAGGGAATTGTGTTCCACATAGGGCCTCCATTTAATTCCCTCCTTTTTGAGCAATTTTGCACTAGCATATTATTGGGTTTACCTCATAGCTGTGGTAATTTTCCAAGTCACTATTATTACGTTTCAGTCAGGGTTGTTACCCTGGCTTAAGATTATTTTTTTGTTTATGTAATCTTTTGTTGTTTTTCAAATATAATTTTGTATATTTTGTTATGAATTTAGTTTTTGGTTTGATTTCTCCCTTTGCAATATTATGATTTTGCTTATTAATTATTTTGCTATTTTGTGTTATGTTATATCCATGGTGTTTTTTGTTATCTGCCTTGTGTCCTGTATGTTGAGCTGAAGGAGGTAGGGACACCGAATTATGCAGCTGGACGACTGCATTCAGCAGCATAAACAGAGAACAGTAGCTTCAGCATTTCATTTTGCTGTTGATTCCTGTTGTTTCTCTGATTTTGTGATTAACTGGCTTTGACCCCTGCTTTCCTTAAGGTACTATTTCTGTTTTTTTTTTCAGTTTTTTATCTCTGTTTGCTTTAGGTTTTTGTCTGTTTAGAGAAAAATATTTTTGCTTAATTTTTGCAATTCCTTTTTGAATTCTTTAAAATAAACAATTTCAATATGAATGGAACCTTGTTTAGTTTATTTTGGGACCAGAAGTTTTATAGGTTTCCTCTCCTCCTTATTGTGGACATTTTGGTAACTTCTGATATAATTTGGGCCTATGAAAACTGCAAGTCTGCCATTTGAATTTGGAGCTAGTTTGACTGGGCTGAGGCCTATATAGTGGGCCTGGCTTCCTGGATTTGATTTTGAACCTTTATACACATTGTTTCTGTTTTTGTGAGGTTTGTGGCAGGATAATAATAACTGTATTAAGAAGTAAGATTTCAGAGGCCCATCTTTATTATTCACGCTGTACGGTAAACTTTGATGGGCATATAATGAAACAATAACAATACCTTATGAGCAAGTGGTATCGATTAGTTGTTTATCAAAGGATTTTTGGAAGCAATATGCCTGAATGTCTTTGCTCATAAGAGCTCTTTTGCTCAGCCATAATGTTTCACTAAGCAGTAGTAGCTGTAGTAGTAGTGGTACTAGCCAATTAACATGCAACGCATTAACTCTCTTTGGTGCCATAAAAAACAAGAATTATTAAAATACATTTTAGTGAAGGGAAAAAAAAATTAGCAAGCCTGATATACTCCTTACCACGGTTCAGTTATGGACATAGTTTCTCTAACCTTGTGGACAAAACCCTAACAAAAACTCAGGTAACGGGCATCCAGTGTTGGTATTTGGCCTTGCCGCTTACGTGCAGAGATTTCTCCAGAGTCTCTGAATCTTTTGATGATATTATGGACAGTAGATAATGAAATCCCTAGATTCCTTGCAATTGTACGTTGAGAAACGTTGTTCTTAAACTGCTGGACTATTTGCCCACGCAGTTGTTCACAAAGTGGTGAACCTCGCCCCATCCTTGCTTGTGAATGACTGAGCCTTTTAGGGATGCTACTTTTATACCCAATCATGACAAACACCTGTTTCCAATTAACCTGTTCACCTGTGGAATGTTCAAAACAGGTGTTTTTTGAACATTCCTCAACTTTCCCAGTCTTTTGTTGCTCCTGTCCCAGCTTTTTTGGAACGTGTTGCAGGCATCAAATTCAAAATGAGTGAAGATTTGCAAAACAGCAATAAAGTTTATCAGTTTGAACATTCGATATCTTGTCTTGGTAGTGTACTCAATTGAATATAGGTTGAAAAGGATTTGCAAATCATTGTATTCTGTTTTTATTTACGTTTTACACAACGTCCCAACTTCATTGGAATTGGGGTTGTATATCCTTGGCTAGTCCTGGGTAATGTTATCCTTCCCCTGTGGTAGTAGTGGTAGTCTTTTTAATTATGACACTTTCCTGCAATATCCAAAAAGTATGATTATTTTATTAATATTCCATGTAATTAAAAATTCTGTTTTTTTACAAGTAGATATATAATTTAGAATAATATAAATAGAGAACATTTGCTGTTTCCTTTTCAGTATACTCAGGTTCTCAGAATCCCTTATTCTAGTTCATGCTTTTTTCATTTTAACCATCTGGTCAATTTGTCAAACTTTCTATTTGCAATGTTTATACATTTCTCTCAGTCGTTTGGGATAATCTTGCACTCTAATTAGGAGTTTTCATCACTGTAGATTTCAAATCAGCCAATAGTTTTGGTGGTTTTAATTTACTTAATTTTTAATTGATGTTATTTTATTTTTACCGTACTCACCTTTGTTTTGGATTGTTATTCCTAGTGCCATTTTGCACCCCATTTCCAAGGGCCACTCTAGCATCTCTGTGGACATGTTTTAGATGTTGTAACCTTCAACCAATTATGCGATGGAGTTAAAACTCACTTGAAAAGACCATGTCCTGTCTAGTCGTTATCTTAGTTGACAGATTTATAAACAAACCTTTTTGCCTTGAACTTTTGTATTTCATTTTTATATTCCCATGTTTTGTGATCCTTGCTTATCCTTTGACTCCAACTTTACTTAGCATTCTTGATTTGATTGTTGATCATTAGTCTTCCTTGTTTCAACCCTTTTTTGGTATTTTTGACCACGTCTATTCTCCTGGTCACAAATTTAAAACCCCAGCTAGTTATTCTAGCAGAACACTGCCCATCTCACCCTGGCATTTGTTGTTAATTGTTTGTTCATTTGGACTCATCTCACTTTCCACCTCTATTGGCTTTTCACATTTGACCATCTTTCACTATGTTCCTAATGGACACTCAGTCCCTAAGGGTCAATTGATGATATTGACGAAGTGAATGTAATTAACTTGAGCAAGATCACTGAGGGAAGGAGCTTTCTAGTTTCAAATTCATCTCATCTGAAATTTGACTTAAAAAAGAAAAGAAGTACCAGATGATTTCTTTTAGACTGATAAAAGCACATATTTCTCTTAATAGATAATGCTAAGGTTATGTTAAAAATAGTTAAATAGTTTTTTTTTTTTATCTTAGGAGGAGTTTTTCTTCTGAAACTTTATATTTAAATGTTTGGTACAACAGACTACACCCTCTATTCATGTGAATATAGTTATTTACTTTAAACTTTAAACAGCAAAACCAGACAAAAAAATCACCAGTTTTCTTTTTTAACAAGTCTCACAGTAAAATCAATTCCAAAAGAAGTGCAGAAGGGACTTTAAAAAAGAATAATTTTTCATCTTTTTAGTAATTCAAGGGAAAGAGCTGCAAATTGCAGAGTGTTTCACAAACCAAAGGAACTGCCCAAATTGCCAGCAAATGAGAAACGCCCTTTATAATGTTGACACCATAGATTTTCAGAACCATTCATTTGCTAAAAAATGACAAGCATGTTCCTTCTTAAAACTAAAAATAATAAACTTTATAGTGGGCAGATTTCTTTTTTTTCCCTGTAGTAAGTAGATTATTTGCTTAATCTGTCTAAAGCAAAAATAAACTGTAGAAATGAAATTTGTTCAGCTTTTCAGGTTAATAATTCTACTAATCTGCTATTATTATATTACTTACTTTGACAGGAGAGCTCAAGTGGACAAAAATTGCTTTCATAAGGCATTCCCCTCTGGAGAGCATTCAGCACCCCAGTCCTTATTGTGCTACCCCTAAGACTCACACCATACCCAGAGGATAATCCACTTACAATTTAATACTTTGCAGGCTAAGACATTTTTAATCATAGGTGAAGCAAAGCACAAGTCTGTGTGAATAAAAGCTCTAGACAGTGATTGAGCTGACAAAGTAAAAAAATAATGATACCCTGATGCTGGGTGAGGGCTGTTCTAGATTCTGTCTTGTACATTAATATCACTAAAAGAGACACGATCGTGTGTTTTTGCAGTACAATCAGAAGTTTAAGCTCATGCTGGGAAAAATAAGGTTTTTTAAATCAAGAGATGACCCTTTAATTCATGTAGCACCATTGCGTAACAAACAGTTTAGTTTTCTATTCAGTGCAATATGGCAAAAATATGGCAGCATCAACAATATAAAGGCTATTATATTATATTTACTCTCCCATCAGAAGTGCTTTTGAGTTTCCATCTTGACTGAATCAAAGGGCATTTGGATAATGAGAGTAAGACATGTCCTTTACAACGGACGCACCTGGTTGCAAATGTTACTCACCAATGTCAGACACATGAAATCACATACTTGTTATGCCAAACCTACCTACACAGTGCCTAACATGCTTATCTAGTTAAGGGTCATGGGGAGCAACTGTAAGTTCAAGCAGAACCATGTGGAGAGTGAGAGATTTACTGGGCTGTTTGGCATTGCTGCTGTGCCAGGTTTAAAACGTTGCATTAAGAGGCCTTTAGTGTACAAGTACCTTACTATAGCAGGGTGTAGCAGTGTTCAGCATAGAAAACAATTACATACATTACTTTTATGCTTGTAACTTTGCTTTCAAGTATAACCATACATTAAATAAAAACAACATATAAACTGCTCTTGGACAGACCATCCCAAACTGAACAGAACAGATAAAACCATCTAAGCATGAATGTACTGATGGGTCATACTTTGAGCTGAAAACAGAGTGCTCAGTCTATACTTATCACTGACAGATTGTACAGTATAGCTACTTAGAACAACAAATGTATTATCCAGTTATAAGAAAATAAAACACCTTATAAATTGATCATATTTCTTGGTAAACAGCTTTGCATCACTTTAACTGGCGGAGCAATAAGAAATTAAACTGGATTTTAATGGAACATATTTTTGAAGCTGACTTGAAGAAACTGAAGAACACATGCAAGCTTTTATGTCATGCTTAGGACAAGGTTCTCAGCTTCCACAAGCTGACTTTGAAATTTTCAAAGCTAGAATTCTCTCTGTATTTGCCAGTGACTTCTCTCTTCAGCTGCTGCTTGTGAGGATGATAATTATAATTCTCAGAAGTGAAAGCTTTTCTTAGTAAAATAACCTGCTCAGGATTCTTTGGCTGCGGTGGGCTGGCGCCCTGCCTGCAGTTTGTTTCCTGCCTTGCACCCTGTGTTGGCTGGGATTGGCTCCAGCGGACCCCCGTGACCCTGTAGTTAGGATATAGCGGGTTGGACAATGGATGGATGGATGGATCCTTTGGTGTCAAATCCTTTCTTAATTTCTACAGGGGTTGGGCACCAATTAAGTTAACTAAGACATTCTGTTTTAACTCTGATTAGAAAGGTAATTGCTGCACAAAACACATACAAAGTGAAAACCAGTCCTAGGTGAGAACAAGTACATTGCAGAGCACCCTCACAATCATGCTTTGGAATAGGACAGAAAAGCCATAGTACTCAATAATTATGTGCAGATGCAGGGAGAACATGAAAACCTCAAACATACAGTGATTGGGCAGGAAGTATAGTCCAATTCTGGTACTGTGAAACATTTCTATATATTATTGTACCACATTTCATATCCTGTTCCAAGACCTCATTGCACAATTCTAGAGAAATGTATTTAGGCTTGTTACTCCCATTTTCTATAATGTTCTGCTTTATTCATGAAACTCCTAACATTTAAATTTAATCTCAGTATAAATACTTCCTTAATGCTATTACACTTGCATATAATATCCATTTTGCTATCCATCAGTTTTCTAAAGCATTCTGTTCAGTTGTGTGCTGCTAGGAGGTGAAACCTGGCCCAACA
This sequence comes from Erpetoichthys calabaricus, assembly GCF_900747795.2. Lineage (NCBI taxonomy): Eukaryota > Metazoa > Chordata > Cladistia > Polypteriformes > Polypteridae > Erpetoichthys > Erpetoichthys calabaricus. Next base: position 157,812,971 of record NC_041394.2, on the reverse strand, counting down.
GCAAAAAGCACAATGGAGGGCACAAGCAAAAGAATGAGGACAGGATTTTTCACAATAAATCCATATAGATGATTTATCCAAAGCATGGGTGTAGTCATGCATAAGCCTAGGTTCACACATTTAGAACTCAAACCACCAAATTATCAGAATCAACTTGCACTGGTATGGGTGAAAATTAAGAAAAAGAAAGCATCCTGAATAATCAAGTACTGATAGCTAGCCAAAGACAATAAAGGATGCAAACTGGGAACAAGCATATTGTACACCCCACAAAGGCCTAAAAAGAGACATGAATGTGCAGATAACATAATTAACACAGTGCAACTCTCAAAAGCCTAAAAGGAGGAATTAAGTCCCTTCTGAAGCTCTTCTGTGGGATAAACACTGTTAATGGACAACACCATGAACTTAAATACCAAGTTAAAGTAGAAGTTAAAATGGAAATTCTTTGTATATTATGTTGTATGGTTTATGATATACAGTATAGCACATTAGGAGTTATTTCACAGAATTTTAAATTTAATTTGAAAAATGATTATACACAGTAAATGAAACAAATATAAATTGAGGTAATGTATTTTATTGGGCAACTGGAGGACTATTTAGCGACATTATTTACTAAGTACAAAGACTTTTAATACTCACTTGAAATAACATAACAATTACTTCAAACCAGGTTTTCAAGGTTTGGATATTTCTGCAGCCTATCCTAAGATCATGGGTAAAAATAGCACTGAAATCATCAAATACACCTAACCAGCATATCTTTGGATTCTAGGGGAAAAACGAAAGTATGTAAAATAAACTCCATGTATGGGGAGAAAAAGCAAACTTCACACAGCCAACAACTAGGCATGGAATTCAAACCTAGGATACTGGATCTGTGAGGCAGCAGTCCTAATGGTGCCACCACTCTCTTAAAATAATAAAACACTATGTTAAGATAATTGAAAAATAATAAAAGTGACTGACTTCTTGGTTTTCCTGAGGAAAGATATAAGTAGTCTTCTTTGAAGTGGATAGAAAATGACCAGGCTTCATTTTAGAATTTGATACAAAAAGCTGATGACATATATATTTTCATGTGGGTTTCCATTTTGGTGACTTTGATGCTTTGATTATTTGACCACCTTTCACTTTCTTGAATAAATAACTGTTCAGTTTCAGCTAGAGACAAAAACTCTTAGAAGAAATATTACAAAAAGTCATATGATATGGTGTGGATGGCAAACATCAAAAGTACAGAATGCAGCTTTATGCCAAAGCTATGTCTGGTATTAAATATGTGTAATACAATATCTTTAAAGGAAGAGTACGGAATTAATTTCCAAATAATGTGGCAGATGTGCTGTCTTTATTTAATTTACTTGTTGACACCAATTTACAATGACAATTTTAATTTGTGGTGAGACAAGTTCACACTAGAGCTTAGGTAATGAAGGTATGGTTGCTTTATAGTGTAATGAATAAGAAGTGTTCCTGGATAACAAGGTAAAACTTCAAAACTCTATGTGTTTCTCCTTGCAGGTTGGTTATTATAGAACATTTTATTCATATGGAAAATGATCTATTTGTTGAAAATATGGTTCAGTTCATGCTACAATGTGGTCAGAGTGAATAGAAAAATCATTTTTGTCACAGTTTTAGCAGTTGTACAACAGATTTTTGACTTTATGGCTCTGTATGTTCTATAAAAGATTTCTCTCTTTTGCATTACTGATTTGCAATAGCAGTTTTGGTTTTACCTGAAAATGAAAAAAACAATCATATTTTGTTTGTCTCTACTGTAAAGCTTCACTTCATGGTCAGGTACAATATTCTGCTTAGTGTTTGAAATGTGGACATCCTAAATTGTGCATTCATTACTGCTGCTGATTTACAGCTCTAGGAGACTGGGTTCATATCTCCAGCCCCATTACTGTCCGATTGGAGTCTGCATTTTCCTCCTGCATCTGTATGAGATTATTTCTTCCCAAAGACATGTAAATTCCCACAAAGAAGGTGCATTGATGAGTGTGCTCCTGATGGACTGCCACCTGCAGTTGGTTCCTGCCTTCTGCTTTACACTTGCAAGATGGGTTCTTGGGCCCCATTATCCTTAAATGCTATTATCTTTCTATATTAGTGCTATGAAGCAACATGTGACAGTGATACCAAATACAGTATTTAAGTTATGTAGGAATTTTTTGCAAAACTCTTCATGCAGTGATTTTTGTGTAAGTGACTATATGCTGGTATCTACTGTTGGTTTGTATTACCCTTTCTATGTGTTGATAGATCACTCATATCATTTAAATAATTTCTGTTTTCTTTTGGAACCTTAAGTTATTTACTACGAAAACCTTTGATTTCTTCACTCTCCTCCTATTTCACCTTGTTAATTTAGCTTCTGGGCCTAAGAACCGGACTTATTCTATTTAAACAAGAATTTAACCAAACAACATGGAACCAAAACCTTCCTTTAGGTCATGCATTGCATATCCATATTGAAATCATTTCACACATAAATTCTACTATCCCTTCTCTTTACTTTTCAATTTATTCCAGTTCAACCTTTAGTTTTTCTTTATTTCCTAATATTTGAGTCTCACTTTCACAAATGTGCCTTCTAGGAGTATGAACTAGCAATTAACCATTGATCTCATTCATCTTTATGTCATCTTCTTCTACAGAGCACATTTCACTGTGTGCTCCAACTGCTAGGAATGCATTAGTATTTGATTTTTGAATTTTTGGATTGTTCGTAAATGTTAGTCATTTTTATTTCTCATTGTTTTGATATTTTTGTGTATCTTTTTGTTTTACAATGGATGTCTTCATTTTGTGGCTGTAACATATTGCACACCTGTGAGGCACGTGATGTCGTCATAATTGCAATACACTCAGCAATGTGTCAAAGCTTTGACCAACCAAAAACAAAGACCCCATGAGGGACTACCACTTGAACAAATAATGAAACAAGCAACTATTTTGGAAATGTTTCTAGTTTTGACCTAAAACTTCTATTTTAACCTTGGAAACACTGACAAAAGAATATTAACTCCTGTGTTTTGAGCCTTGCTTATGACAATTTTCCCCAAAAAGAATAAGAATGGAAATTCTAAGCTGGAAGGTGCACTAAGGCCCTGACAATAAGGAACAGGGGAAAAAACAATAAAAAAAACACTCTGGAAAGAATGGAACATTTTGTCATGCTGGAAACAGAATACTGTCAACAAGCAGTAGAGAAGTAATTACTTGAGAGACACAGAATTAGGAGACTGGCAATGAATGGTAAACAAGAAATTTAATAGGAGTTCCCCAGTTTGACAGATGGCAGCAAGAACGTTCATTTCTATGAATAAATGCACTTGCTGTGTGTTTCTTTGATATCCTGGGCTGGTCGGTGGGTGGGGTTATATGAAGACTACCAGAAGACTTCATTCTTGACCCAGGAAGTGATTACAGGGATGACCCCAGAAATGGACCCTGGCTACGACTAAAAATGCTATAAAAGTTAGTATACAGTTGGACAGTGAGGTAACGCCAGGGCTCAACCGATAGGAAAAAATTAAAAGAGCTGAGTTAACAGAGACAGAGAAATAGAACATGTTTGGCTTGGTACAGACATGGGGGACTTGCTACCCCAGGTAAGAGACTGGGTAAAAACCTGTACAGGAATACCCTGAGATACAATAGGTTTAATAATTTCTGTTTTATTGTACTTGTATTATTTCTTTTTTTTAATTATATTTCCAGCTTTTTAAATCTTTGGCCTTCACAGGGACATTTGGAGAGCACCTGATATATTTTATAATGCATAGTTTAAGAAAGACATAATCTAATATAAATCTTAATTTTAAGGTTAAAATTCTGGTGAAAAAAATGTGCTTAGACCAACTCATGGTTGTGTATGAGAAAAATGCTTGTGCCACCACCATCTACTCAAAGCACCATGATGTTCCAACAATGATGGATGGATTAAAAGCCAGAAGTCTGTATGACCATCAGCATCAAGTGACTCCGTGAGAACCCTAACTACAAAGAGGACTATTTCATTTATGTTAGGTAGAATGCCCAGAGGGGACTGGGCGGTCTCGTGGCCTGGAACCCCTACAGATTTTATTTTTTTCTCCAGCTTTCTGGAGTTTTTTTTTTGTTTTTTCTGTCCACCCTGGCTATCGGACCTTTTCTATGTTAACTAATTTTGTCATTTTTTAATTTCTTATTTTGTCTTTTATTCTTCTTTTCTTCAATATGTAAAGCACTTTGAGCTACTTTTTGTTTGAAAATGTGCTATATAAATAAATGTTGTTGTTTATTTTTCATAGCACCATCCACAACTGTACTTTTGTTATAGTGATCAGCAGGCGTATTGCCTCATTCTGTGAATTACAATGTGTTTGATTACATGTTGTCTGGTCTATCCCAATCTATTCTTGGAAGTGTGTGTACCTATAAGTTAGTTTGTTACTATGCAGTTGAAGGGCTCCAAAACCTTAATCAGCTTTTAATATTATCCAGTCTTACATTTTAGATGATCATTTCTGTTTGGACTCTAACATGATTGGTAGAATCCTGGAATATTTAACTAACAAAACTCCACTGGTTCAACTCAAGCTTGCTGTCTGTCTGTTCTTCTGATTATCCTATATACAAATGACTGCCAGAGTTGACAAAAGGACAGACAAATTTTAAAATCTGTAAATGACTCATTGTCATTGTTGGTCTTTTGCCTGATAAGGAGGATAGCCATGAACCTATTAGTGATAATTTTATCAAGTGATCAAAGCGTTTTTTTTATAGACACATATCTCTACAACTAAGAATATAGCTGTAGATTTTCAATGTTTCTTTCTACTCTCTTAACAATAAGAAACAGTTAGTGTTCTGGAGTCTTAGCGTCATATCCCTGACTAGTCATTATCAGTTCACTATTCTTCCAAAACCTAAAAAGTCTGCATGTTAGGCTGGTTGCTTATTCTACCATACTTTTGCTTCACATGAATGAATGTACATGTGCTCTGCTAATGACGGGCACCCCATCTTGGACTGTTTCTTGCCTTGTACCCAATAATTCCAGGAAAGAAGGTGACCCTGAACTGGATTAAGGAGGTGTGATAATAGATGGATGGATGGATATATTGCTTTTATAGTTAAGACAAAGTCAGATTATATGTATCACTAACAGTCATGCAGTAAATGTAATATACTTCCTGTAAAAAGTGCAATGCACACTAGAAGTGTTTATAAAAGAAGCACACTAATGATTTTAAGTGCTTGTTTAAAAAAATACAGATAGCCAGAACTTTTGTATTTTATATAAGGTATTGTATGTTGCAACCTAAGCTCACCTGAATGATATTTTTACACTAGGACATACTGTAATTCAGCATTCAATATGTATGGATAATTTAAGTACTCTTCTAATCTCTTTTGTCATCTCTGTCTTTCTTATTTTCACTCTGTTGTTCTGCCACGTTATATCAGCTTGCCTCTTCTAGAATATGGCTTAAATGAAACTTTTACTGTGCAGTCTATCCATCAAACAAAACCCTGGGCACACTCTAAAAGCTAGCTGCAAATTATAATGAACACAAAGCACTTTGGTTCAATATGGTGTAACACAGCTCAAAGAGCTAATATTTCCTATTATAATAATAGTACACCCTCACAATGTGGCTGTACAAAGAAACACAAATCATTTAGACTGAAAAGTTTTATATGGTGTTCTTCAGTAATTTGTTATGAGTCAAGAACAGCAATCAAAAGTCTACTAAACTCTGTTTCCAAGTTTATGTTTGGCTTATTTTTCATTAGCTTTTCAGTTTTAAAGTTATCAAACAAGCAACCAAACAGCAGGAACTGTGAGTTGCTTTGCTTGGTTAATGATGTTAAATAAATTAAGTAAAGCACATTTGGAGTCACACTTTTCACAGTCTCAGGCCCAGATAAAGAAAACCTGAGAAAATGCATTGGCTTATATAATATACTGCACATCTATATCAAATGTGACACAGAGCTCATATGCTTTAGTACTGGGATCTCAAAATTTGGAGTATTTATAATGTGGCTTTGCATATACTTGAACAAATTGATGTACATTTTATTCAACAAAATCTAAAGGAATATCTAAAGAAAAGCCCATTAAAACACTGGATGGGGCCTTGCAAACTCCATACAGATAGTGATCTAGCTGGAATTCATCCCAGCCTTCCTTAGCTGTAATGCAGCAGCACTATCCCTAACCATAATTCTACTGCATTATGTAATAGCAGTAAGGATCTAGAGAGGGAATCTATTGGGTGACACAGTAATGCAAAGCTACAGCCACTTGTTTAAATAGGTGTACATTCTATTCAAAATAGGAAAACAAAATAAACTTTTTAAATAAATTTAAAACTTCACTCCCCCCACCCCAACACCACTATTAGCTACATCTCAGTCATAATCCAATCTCACTCTGAAGGAAAGTTTAATAATTATAAGGAGCAGCATGCATGGCTCACCATACAGAGACTGAAGTAAAAGCAGATACAGCTTAAGAAGGAAAAAGAAAAACAGTATGACAATGTGGTTTGCCAGCTTACTGCCCTCTGGATCAAAAATGCTGTAGACTACCATTTTTCAGTGTCAGAACAAGAGCAGTCATTGACCCATGCTGCTCAGAGCTTGGGCAAAATGAGGCTAGAAAAGTGTTTTTTTTCATCAGTACTAAAAGATAAAAAAATGGCCATAACAATTGCACTGAGAGAGATAGAGAGAACCCTCTTCTATAGGCTATGTCCACACTACCATGTATTCACCTGTCCAGACTATCGTTTTCACATTGTTTCTGAAAGTATCTCCATTCACACTAAAATATTTGAGAACTCATATGGATGTAGTCATTCGCCTACACTGGACATGCGTGCATCAGCGGAAACAGAAAGAAAAAGTTTCCTCCACACTAGATATTCATTTGAAGTTTGTGTTTACACATGGAGAACAGCAATGGCAAATGCAAACAACAAAAAATTGTTTAGTTTAGACTGGCAATGAGGTGGAATTGTTATCAAGGGTAAAGCATGAGCCTAAACTGAACAAAGCAGTTGACAATACAGACTGGGAATCATGTCAATGCAAATACAATGACATTTTACTGCATCACCATGTCACCTGCTATTTTGACTTTCAAAAGTCTTCATTTTTGGGGTTTAAAAATTCTAGGGTAGTGTGGACTAAAGGCGAAAATGGAGACTAATATTTGTGTTTTTAAGTGAAAGCATAGTAGTGTGGATGTAGCCTTAAAGAAGTTAAAGAGATATTTGATGGGTCTAGAAGGAGAAGAAGAGAAACCTCAGTTGCAAGAAGAGGAGACAGCAAGCTAGCCACAGCTATCTAGAAAAAAAAGATCACAGGAGGCCTTCAATGTATAAAGATGGCACAAGGGATTCACAACTAAACTCTTGATATAAACCTTGCAGAGAGTAATTCAATGACGGTGAACATATTTAAATTAGATACAATGGTAATTTTGATTTTTATTTTATGAAAATATATTTTTGAAAACAGATTTCCAAGAAATTGGAGGAACAGACAAAAGATCACATTGCCAAACTGATACTATTGGCAGGGGTCTGAATGTTAAATCACCCATATAAAGGTACTACTGGCTTCTAAGTAGATAATAGTAAGTTAGGAAAAGTATAGTGGGGTGGGAAGTCAGCAGGGAAATTAAGGAGATGTTTTTTTAATTTTAATGATAGATCAAGGTTGAAGATAAATAGGGGACGGAAAATCTGGACATTAATGAATTGAACACCTGATTATTTAAAAATTTGCCCAAGCACTAAAATAACTCAGTATGATCTTGGTGGGAAGGAAATGGGATTAACAACAATGCCCAACATTAAATAAAAAATTAGATGTACTGTATGTGTATTCGAAGATGGACAGGGCCAAGATGTTTCTTAACTTTACAGCATATTATGATGGCAAAAGAGATAAACGAGCCAAGGTTTGATGAATGTGTCTTTAATTTTAAGGCAGAAAGAGGCAGAGTTGAAAGGGATCTAAGAGATAACCTACTGTATTCAATAGGGAATCAAGGTGGGAAATTGAAGGGAGGGGTCCAACCAGCTCCAATAGGAAGAGTGAGGGGAAGCAAGGTGCTGACATTATTAAAGCAAGTGACTATATTGTTAATCTTTGTAGCTAGTCTGGAGCAAAAATATACAGGGAAGGAAGACTAGTAGGCCATGGATTCTTTAATGCTCCTAAACACCTGATAGTAATTGGAAAATATCTGTTCTGTAGCAGATGCAAGCTATTATGTCTGAATACTTAATCATATTTCATGACAAAGACAATTTAATGGCAGAACAGCAGACTTCTGTGCTGCTTGTGCAAGGCAACAGCTGTTTTCAGAGAAAATTTATTCAGGAGATAACACAGAGAAGTCAGAATTCCTGGTGGGGTCATAACCGGAAAGACAATGATTAAATAACAAAGCTCAGGATGTGTAGCCAGAATTGTGGTTAAAGAACAGAGCAGTACGTCATTAGCCATAAAAGGGTACATTTAATGAGAAACAAGAAACACAAGACAAAAATTATAATCTTGGGAAAGAAAAAAAGTCATAACCAGTAAATTGAAAAACTAATAATGCTTGACACACAAATGAATTTGGAGACAACTTCAGGGTTCATTTGATAGTAATTACCCTTCAAAACCAGGGGTTTCACTGTCATCTAATGCCACTTACTACTACTACTACCCATCTGCAGAAAGAATGATTGACGGACTGGATTCCGGTGATATCACTTCCAATTTCTGGTCTACCAAACCCGCCTCTTCCTTTGAGTTTCCTTAAAACCGCTATCTTAAAACATTCAGGCTGACAACTGTCTGAAGAAGTCGTGTACTCTCCAAAAACATTTTGATTTCAACATCATAATACATGGAGATCACATCAGTGCTCCAAATCTTTTTGATCTTTTGTTGTCTGTTATTCGACAAATGACACAAAGTTTTTACATTAATGAATCCTAATCTTGGATGATTAGGTAAGTGTGCTGCTGTTTTTTTTTTTTTAAATGTCATGCTAGTGACATCATGATGCATGACCTCTGAGTAGCACTTCCCAGTAGTGGAGTCTCCTGCCTTAGCAACCAGTCTCCAACATGACGGCGGAGAATGTGAATCATTTATAACATTGTTAAAAACAAAACAAATCAAAATATTAATTTAACCAGATACTTTAGCCTCAGAAATCCTCAAAATGACACTCAAATAATTTTTAGAGGCAAAGGTACAGTTGTGAAAAAATGTAACTTATAAGCCAGATCATAAAAACCTCAACCAATTGATTTCATAGCCTGAGATGTTTTTAAAAATGCTAAATAAATTTGAGGCATGACAAATATAAGACAGTCTACCAAGAAAAGTTAGAATATGATCTTTGTGAAGAGATTTTTTTCCATGTCAACTATTTTTATTAATAGGCATAATTAAAATCATTGAAATGAAAAGCAATAGCAGGGGTTGGTGGGGAGAGGTAAATGAGTTAATGAAGAACCTTGCCTAGCACTTTTGAAAGTCTACAGGGAAATATTCAAGTTACCTAAAAGTATCACCATGATGAAGGGATATAGTGCTTTAATCATATTGCATTTACTAATCCCTCAACAAAACCCAGAAAGTGCACCATTTGCCATACAAAATTGAGATGCATACGGTCAAAAGCTTCTTCAGCATCTAATGATAGAAGGGCTATTAGGGTCAGCATCTATAATGTGTAAGAGGTAATGCACAATGCTACACATTACAGTTGCAAATAAATGTAGTCAGGTCTGGATTAATCAATTTATGGATGAACAACTGTAAATGTCCATCCATCCATTATCCAATCCGCTGAATCCGAACACAGGGTCACGGGGGTCTGCTGGAGCCAATCCCAGCCAACACAGGGCACAAGGCAGGAACCAATCCCGGGCAGGGTGCCAACCCACCGCAGCAACTGTAAATGTCTGATTATAATTTTGACAACTACTTTGCATAAGAGTTCATCAAATGGATCATCCAGTAAAAGGAGCACTCTCTGGGGTCCTTGCATTGTTTTAGAATGAGGGTAATCAATACAGTTACTTTTCATTGGAGAGATGGCAGAATTCTACATCAATAAATTGAGAAGGGCTAGCTTTATCCAAAATGCAGAAAAGAGCTCTGGAGACAACCTATCAAGAACTCTGGATTTTCCTGAATTCATCAAATTTGGAGCATTCATCAACTCAGATTTAGTAAATAGTGGCTTGTAAATCCAAAGAAAGCTTGTGAAGAATTCAATTTTCTAGAAAAGTATTAGATTCATGCCAATCGCGCTTAGGGCATTCATAAAACAATTCTGATTAGTAATCTGTGAAGGATTTTCGCAGTTTTCAAACTTTTTCTTTAATGGATAAGATGGACACATCTGGATCCCATTACAATTAAATTAGACAATGTATGCATTTAGAAAAAAATATCCTAAGAGATACCATGAATTCTCACAGTTAGATTGCATCAGCCTTAAAGAAGAAAGAGGAGAAGAAAAGATGGCATTGAAGCTGGGAATTGAGTAACTCAGCACTACAGCTACTAGTGAAAGCAAAGCCTGTCTGTGATAGCACATAGCTAAAAGGCATTAAAGATATCACAGAACCATTACAAAACAGTACAATGAAAGAATATATGCTTGAAATGTTGAAAGTAGCTGAGAAAGATAACAGTTTGGTGATGGTTTTGGTAAAAGTACAAAAAGCTGATACTTACACACAGTTTGCACCACTAGCCATTTAGTTTGTTAAAATGTGAATCATTTATCATCATCATCATACCTGCGTAACTTAGTTCAGATTCATGGGTGCTACAGTACATACTGGTAGCACTGGGCACAACATATGAGATAAATATGATCAATGTTACCATCCGTTACAAGGTATATTTTCATACACACAACCATTCTAGCATTAACAGTAAAGATGGCCAACCTGTATGGATGGTGGGAGGAAAATATGAGTACCTGCTATTGTGCTTTAGATATATCTGAAATATTGCAAATTAGATCTGGTGCTGGTGTTTTCAGAGGCTGATGCAAAAATATATAATATTATACTTCATATATGCTAAAATTAAGAATAAATGAAAACATAATATAACTTTTTAGGGTTTGTAAATGACTATAAAAATGTAAAACTTTAAAATAAAATTTAACTAAACTTTCTTTCTTTCTTTCTATTTTAATAAATACGTATTTATTTATACTGCAGCTGTACTGGAGGCTACAAAACATGTACAGTAGGTAAGCTGGCTAATAGTCAAGGAAAACTAACCATTTAGAAAATCCCTAAGGAGAAAATCACATCAGACAGAACATTAATTTAAACAGGAAGTCCGTTTCCCTGGTGAAAGTAGTGATGAAATGTAACATAAAAATACTATTGTCCCTAAAAAGGCATGCTAATTTGGAGCACTCCACCCAACCCCAGTAAGTCTTCCTGTTCTTGCCATCTACAGACCTCAGTGTCAACTACTAGTTCAAATTTTAATCAACTAAACAAAACAAAAACAGGGCTTACGGAGTCTTTGTCCACGCCATTCCTTAATGCAATCCTTTAACAATTCCAATGGCACCATGTCACAGTGCAATTAAAAAATAAATGAATGCCTCTTATTCCAGATGTTTCAAACTTTTTATGAAAAAGTATATTAATATGAACACAATAAATAAAAAGGGAAGAAATATTAATGGTTGATACAGTATTAAACTCACAATAAGCTCTTTATACCAACAAAATATATAGCCAGCAAGATACCAGCAGATTGTCAATAAACAGACAAAGCAGAAGGAAGGGCCAACTTTAATCCCTGTTAGCATCTGTTTAAAAGTGCAGACACATCTCAGCTCACAGGTTCTTACCAGAAGCTTGTTGTTGTGATTGTCAGGCTCCACATCAGGCACAGAAGAGGATTCCATAGATTTTCCATTGCTGTTGCAGTCTAACTTGACCTTGTCTCTGCACTGAGGGTGGCAGGTGTAATTGCATTCTGTTGAGAAAATAAGAAATTGATAGTTGGGTTTAACTTTAATGTTATAATTACATCATAGCCACTGGATAGGGCTCTGTGTAGAACTGGAACAAATGCTGCTAATTCCAGTCCACAGTTCATTAGTTTCAATGGAATGGATAAGGTGTGAAGTTTCTTTTTTCGTATAATTTTAAATGAACTACTATTTTACATGACATCTTTCATGCCGGGGTGGGCTCTAGCCGTCCTACCCTTGAACTAGTCTAAGAGACTTCATAAATACATGGTTACATTTTTCATAATCTGCTGCTTTATCCAGGTTCCTGCTTTGTGCTCAGTGATACTAGAATAAGCCTCAACTCTTCACAACCCTTAACTTGAATTCAACTTCAGTAAATGGTTGAATGGGCTTTAACTGGGGATGCTATACTGAAGTATGGCATGAGAGGATATATAGTTAAATGGTCAGTTTAAGGTCACACAGTATATAGCGATAACTGCCTCATGTTATCAGATTCAGATGGTTTTGGTCTTAATTTACATCACACACAATTTTGGATGTCTGGGCTTGTGAAAAGAACTCACTTTTCATTTGGACAATGTGTATGCATAGTGTGTTTAAGTTGATGACAAATCTAACTTCCAGACTATATAGGTTGTAACCTATCTGGAGAGCTGAGGAAAAGACTTAAAATATTATTTTACAAAACATCAAAGAATTGAATCAAGTCTGACACATCAAAATGATATGATAAAGAAGAAACAACACTGATGGATGTGAGGGGGGCATCAGTTTAGTTAACGATGCTACAATCATGTAAAAAAAAGACCAAATTCTGTCCATCTAGAGTACTGCTGCAAAGTAGGGCCATAAAACTCTGCCAGTCAATTCCTGTCTAACTATAGACACACAGGAGACATACTAAAAAATGGCTTAATTTTGTGCCTTTGTAACAATGAATTCTTTGTCTTTATAGCAACAACATCATGCTTTTTTCTTGAAGCCTTATGACAATGTGTTCACATGAAGAATGCTGCAGCAACAGGTCCTTGGAGACACAGAAATCATCAGTCAAAGCAAAAGAAAGTAATGTATAGACACATAGAGGCTACCAACTTCTAAAAGGACTTTTGATAAAGTATACCAAGTTGAAGATTATTTTCAGGGCAGGAAAAAAACACTCCTACTCTACCAATGTTTGAAAGAGACAAATGAAAAAACATAACTACCAAAAGCCCAAGAGGTGATTCACCCAGTAATTTTAATTATTAAATTGAAGTTAATGTTTGCTTCACATCCACTCCTTATAATATTTATCATACCAGGTTACATACCCAACCTGGCTGCAATACAATTTATAAACCTGTCTATTGGAACTGTGACATGCTCTGCTTTCCTGAGTACCTTATTCTATTTATGATGTGTCACACACATGCACATAGGGGACTGCTGAAAGGGCTCCAGTGACTATAATTCCACCACCACACCAGGGGTTGGTGCTGTACCTGTGTATTAATGTCTTTCTCCCTGTGCAGACTGGATAATTGACAACTAGAACACTTCTGACATCGCTTCCGGTGTCAGCCCACGTGGACCTACCTCTTCCTGCTGGGAGGACTGAACACTGGAAGCTTTGCCATCTTTGGCAGTTCTGTTTGAACTCCTATTTGTAGAGACGACTCTAATTTTTTTACTTTTTGCTCCATCCAGTTATATGGGGTGGCTATCTTGGTAACCTAATTCTTTATCATTGTCCTCTATTTCTTTTACAGATGCCCGAGAGATGTTTAAAATACCATATGTTACATCAGTAAAATTATAAACAATAATGTGTTACTTCTTAAAAACAATTTTTAAGAATTTTTTCACCTGTGGTAGGGGGCACAGGCTGCAACCTCCTTCTACTGTATATCTCCAAGTATGCCAAAATAAAGTAAACTTTTCCACGTTTGCTGTGGGAAAACTGCCCGACTTTATTTGATGTCATTTCCCTCATGGGGTCCTTAAAAAACTGAGCATGGTCAAATAACACTAATGGTTTTAAACACAATACCAAAAACTGCCTATTAATGTGTACCCAGAGCCCCCTGTCTCACACTTTCATATTTCCCAAAAAAGGAGATACTCTGCCACTTCTCCTTAATAAGCAGATGTTACTTAAATAACTACATTATCATTTTAACAGCAAAAAACTCAGCCTTAGTAATGCATATAAAGTTTAGAAAATTTGAAAGTGTGGTAGCTTAGTGGTCAGAACTGCTGCTTCACAGACTTATGAAGCATAGGCCTAATTGATTCCTAGGCTGGTAACTGTTGGTGTAGAGTGTGCACTTGTTATGTAGAGTGTGCACTTGTTATGAGTGTGCACTTGTTATGCATGTTAGGTTGACTGGAAATTCTAAACAGATTTGATGCAAGTGGTGGTGGCCAAGTGTGTCAGTGTGCCCTGTGACTGAATGAGGTTTCATCCAGGACTAGGTGCTACCTTGTAGCCAAATTATCCATGATACCATAATGGAAAAAGTATGATTGGAAAAAGCTTGAATTCTTTATAAAACATAGCTAATGACTTGGACTGGTATAGCTCAATAAACCAAGAAGTCTATCTCCTTAAACAGTTCAGTCCAATACAGAGCTACAAGAGACAGGAGGTTCTTCTGTCAACATTTAGACAGGCTATAAGTCCAATGTGGGGCATGCTCAGTCACTAACTGACATTTATTCAAGAATTAAATCTGGAACAAGGAGAACATACAAACTGCTCAATGTAGGGGACCTCAAATTCTTTGGAGTCTTTTTCTCAACTCAGGTTAGAAATAATTATGAGATTTACCAACAAACAGTGCAGTGTTGAAAGTTTTTCAAATGCTGCACAAGATTATGATGGTATTGTGGGAACCATCCATACATTCAGATCTTCTTCTTCTTCTTTCGGCTGCTCCCATTAGGGGTTACCACAGCGGATCATCTTCTTCCATATCTTTCTGTCCTCTGCATCTTGTTCTGTTACACCCATCACTTGCATGTCCTCTCTCACCACATCCATAAACCTTTGCTTAGGCCTTCCTCTTTTCCTCTTCCCTGGCAGCTCTATCCTTAGCATCCTTCTCCCAATATACTCAGTATCTCTCCTCTGCATATGTCCCAACCAACGCAATCTCGCCTCTCTGACTTTGTCTCCCAACCGTCCAACTAGGGCTGACCCTCTAATGTACTCATTTCTAATCCTATCCTTCCTCGTCACACCCAGTGCAAATCTTAGCATCTTTAACTCTGCCACCTCCAGCTCTGTCTCCTGCTTTCTGGTCAGAGCCACCGTCTCCAACCCATATAACATAGCTGGTCTCACTACCGTCCTGTAGACCTTCCCTTTCACTCTTGCTGTGTAACAAATTACTGCTGACACTCTTCTCCATCCATTCTACCCTGCCTGTACTCTCTTTTTCACCTCTCTTCCTCAATCTCCATTACTCTGTACTGTTGATCCCAAGTATTTAAACTCATCCACCTTCGCCAACTCTACTCCCTGCATCCTCACCATTCCACTGACCTCCCTCTCATTTACACACGTGTTCTGTCTTGTTCCTACTGACCTTCATTCCTCTCCCTCTCTAGAGCATATCTCCACCCTCTCCAGGGTCTCCTCAACCTGCTCCCTACTATCGCTACAGATCTCAATGTCATCAGCAAACATCATAGTCCATGGGGACTCCTGTCTAATCTCATCTGTCAACCTGTCCATTACCATGCAAATAAGAAAGGGCTCAGAGCTGATCCCTGATGTAATCCCACCTCCAACTTGAATGCATCCATCACTCGAACCGCAGACCTCACCACAGTCACACTTCCCTCATATATATCCTGTACAACTCTTACGCACTTCTCTGCCACTCCCGACTTCCTCATACAATACCACAGCTCCTCATGAGGCACCCTGTCATATGCTTTCTCCTGGTCCACAAAGACGCAATGCAACTCCTTCTGGCCTTCTCTAAACTTCTCCATCAACATTCTCAGAGCAAACATCGCATCTGTGGTGCTCTTTCTTGGCATGAAACCATACTGCTGCTCACTAATCATCACCTCAGTTCTTAACCTAGCTTCCACTACTTTTTCCCATAACTTCATGCTGTGGCTCATCAATTTTATTCCCCTGTAGTTACTGCAGCCCTGCACATCCCCCTTATTCTTAAATATCGGCACCAGTACACTTCTTCTCCACTTCTCAGGCATCCTCTTACTTTCCAAGATTCCATTAAACAATCTGGTTAAAAACTCCACTGCCATCTCTCCTAAACACCTCCATGCTTCCATAGGTATGTCATCTGGACCAATGGCCTTTCCATTCTTCATCCTCTTCATAGCTGTCCTTACTTCCTCCTTGCTAATTCATTGCACTTCCTGATTCACTATCTTCACATCATCCAACCGCTTCTCTCTCTTGTTCTCTTCATTCATCAGCCTCTCAAAGTACTCTTTCCATCTGCTCAACACACTCTCCTCGCTTGTGAGAACGTTTCCATGTTTATCCTTTATCACCCTAACCTGTTGCACATTTTTCCCAGCTCTGTCTAGCCAATCAGTACAAGTCTTTTTCTCCCTCCTTAGTGTCCAGCCTCTCTTATAACTCATCATATGCCCTTTCTTTAGCTTTCGCCACCTCTCTCTTCACCTTGCGCCTTATCTCCTTGTACTCTTGTCTACTTTCTGCATCTCTCTGACTATCTCACTTCTTCTTTGCCATCCTCTTCCTCTGTATCCTGTATTTCCTCATTCCACCACCAGGTTTCCTTTTCCTCCTTCCTCTTTCCAGATGTCACACCAAGCACCCTTCTCGCTGTCACACTTACTAAATCTGCTGTAGTTTCCCAGCTGTCTGGTAACTCTTCACTGCCACCCAGTGCCTGTCTCACTTCCTCCCTAAACTCAGCTGAGTGTTGAAAAAAGTGATTTATAAACTGAGTTGGAAATGCAAATGTGAAAAATCCTTAGGAATTTTGTAGGGTATTCAAAAGTTCATTTAGTGGGGTTCAAGCTCAGGTTTACACTAATACCACACCTGAAGTTGATGAAAAGATATATAGCCTAACCAACTGAGTTTAAACATACATTTTTTTTTCCCCGCTGACTGCTCTAAAAATTACCTTATTATAATGTGGTGCCCTGCCCACTCCATGCAGCAAAAACACAAATAGCCAGTTAGACTACTTAGCAATTTGCACTTCATAGGAAAATTCAGGAAGGCAATAGGACATACTTAACTGCAAGGCCACAGTGACCACAGGATTTTGTTTCAATTTCTCAATTTAAAGTCAGTCTTCTTTATAAACTGATTCCCCTTTTATGCAGGTAGTTCATTCTAACTTTTGCTGATTGTCTCAGAAGTCTCACTATCTATAAAGCACAATCTCAGTTTGTCTGTTCTTTATGTGTAGATTTATTTTTCAAGCCACATGCAAGAAATTTGACACATAGGTATAATATGTCTCACCATGAGTTAGATTATTTACATCATTTTGGCCTTGCACCTCCTGGGGACGACATGGGTATGTTAGGATTTAAACCAAATGGCAAGAAATATGACAATATGATCTGTCAACACAGAAATAGCACAACACCGATTGTAATGGTAATGTGATGGTTATCATATTTGCCTTTCAATCAAGAACACGGTTCAATCCCTGTTCATTATATAACTGTTTCAATAATCAAGTAGCTATCATAGCCCAAAGCCATCTTTGTCACTGGAATTATTTAACTGTAATATTTGGGTCTCTTTGCACCAGAAGAAACAAGCAAGAATATTTTATCCAAAGTACTGTATTCCAGTACTAATACGAGGTGTAAGTGCAGCATGTTTAATGATAACAAAGTTTGGTGAAATATAATTTGGCATTACTTTTTATCTTTACACTTTCTCACCTGGGCAAGCACAGGTAACTCAGATAGTTAAAAATAATGTGACTTTAATTTCTCAGAAAGACACTTGTTGTTAAGTTGTCTCTTAATTTTCTGTCATATTTTTGCTTATTGTGATGCAAATATAATGAGTTTAAAACTCTATTCTTCCTGTATATTAACAAAAACATCAACAACCATAAAGCAAAAGTAACAACAGGCTTTTTAGTGCCATTTTAATGTATATGTGTGTGTGTTCATTATTATATAACTGCTTTTTGATAAAATATGTTTAATTGGGGGACTAGTTATTTTGTGTATTTTCCTAGAAAGATAAAATACTGTATAGGAATTTCTATCAAAATAACACAAGTGACACAAGGCGCAGAATTTATAATTAAATGACATGGTTCACAAACCATGATAATTTGTTTCTATTAAAAAAAACTGACCAGAATGTCCACTCCTGCATTTCAACAATGCAAAGAAAATTATGCATTTATAGCTATGGAAAAATATACCAATATTTGAAATTCTACTAAATGTAAATGTCATACAAGAGCACTTTTTTCAATGCAAGTTAAGAAAAGAAAAATGTAAGTACATTAAATATTTAAATGAAAAAGAAGTAAGTATGATCAATTAATCTTTGAAACTGGCTGGAGTAAAAACCTGTAGCCACAGTAGGACCCCAGGACTGAGCTTGTGAATCCCTGCTTTAGTCAGTGCCTTTATAGTTAAAGCCATTCAACTGCAAAAGGTGATTCGACTTGTTGAGAACCTCACAGGGAAACTCCATATGGTTTTAGCATGCGGCCTTGTGGTTTTTAGATCAATTGCTTAGCAACCAGATTACACCCTTTGACTATAACCCAGACAGTATGCAAGACTGGCAAATACATAATTGTGGGACCATCTCTTAGGCTTTTCTTTCATTCACATTCAGTATTTGTAAACTACAACTGACATTAAACTGGTAAATGCAAACACAACTGTTTTTCTGACCATGTGCTTTTGTATGTTTTTGTTATATATTAAACATTAGGCTGAGCTATTAATAACTATTAACATTTAGTCAGATTCTTGTGGGAGCTCCTTTTATGAGTTAACATAGAAAGCATTGCTGAACATACTGCTTAAACATCTATACAACAACAGCTTTCCCTCTCCTTAGTATGACTCTGTAAAATGTTTAAATCCAACAAAAAACACACAAAATGAAGAGCAATATAACTGCTGCAAAGTTAAGAACTGTCTTTACACCCTCTGCTACTTCTCTAGCTGACTGGAGCCTTGAAGCAACTCTGCATTTTTATTATAATGTCACATTCAAGAACAACCTGTTGAGACTTATATTCTATCTAGTAAGAGATCTTGGAACAAGTTAGTGACACTTAGCTGCAAGTGAGAAGTGCCAGCGCCATCTAGTGTCCTAGAAATACTGACGCAATTCTTAAACAGCTATTAGCATTTCTGTGATATTCACTTATCTCTGTGGGATTGCTTCTTTATGCAGCCTAGATAGATAGATAGATAGATAGATAGATAGATAGATAGATAGATAGATAGATAGATAGATAGATAGATAGATAGATAGATAGATAGATAGATAGATAGATAGATTATGCACACACACAGATATATACTGTACATACTTAAATACATACTTATACATGAACTATACAGCTCTATACAACTATATGTACAGTATATAATATTGCTATTGAGCGGTATACAGTATGACTCCAAAATGGGTATACTGCTTAGTGTCCCAAAAGGTCTAATAAACAGGCTGTTTTTACAGGTAAACTACCTTTTCTACTAAATCCCAAAATCAAACAAGTTAGATTAATTGTCAACTCAAACATGGCTTCAAGTGAATGATTATGGTTTAGTAAACAACTGGCCCTCAGTTCCAGAATGGTCCTTGCTTTAGTCCAATGCTGCTGAGACAAATGTCCTTACATTAAGACATATCACTCTCAGACTGTATTAATCCAATGTAAAGCTGTGGTGGGCTAGAGCACATCATTGGCAGCATAAGGACGTAAGCACATAACCAACCCACTCCCAGACTCTCACTCCCATAGGACCAATGTATTTATCCTCACCAAATTAACCTAATATGCATGTCATTTAGATGTAGGAGGAAAACCAGACAACCTAAAGAAAAACCAACACAGACATTACTAAAATTTGCATTATTAAATTTGTAATGACAGTGACCAGTTGCGGGATATAAACTTAGGATACCAACTTTGGGTTCTCACTGACCTTGTATCCATCCATCCATCATCAAACTCACTTAATGATAATATGCAGTCATTTATTTCTTCACTTCTCTCATATATCTCTATAAATCCATCCATCTATTATCCAACCCATTATATCCTAACTACAGGGTCATGGGGGTCTGCTGGAGCCAATCCCAGCCAACACAGGGCACAAGGCAGGAAACAAACCCCAGGCAGGGTGCCATCCCACCGCAGGTCACACACACACACCAAACACACACTAGGGACAATTTAGGATTGCCAATTCACCTAACCTGCACGTCTTTGGACTGTGGGAGGAAACCGGAGCACCCGGAGAAAACCCACACAGACACGGGGAGAACATGCAAACTCCACGCAGGGAAGACCCGGGAAGTGAACCCAAGTCTCCTAACTGCGAGGTAGCAGCGCTACCCACTGCGCCACCATGCCACCCTACATCTCTATAAATATAAAATCCAACTTCTAAGAACTACTTAACGGATTTATATTGGGTTTTTTTCTATAATTTACTAGAATATTCTGGTTGATTTTGCAATCTCTCTCATTGTGCTAAATATCATAGTTCGCTTGTGGTACCAATTTATTTGCCCAAATCCGAGAGAGACACAGTGGGCCAAGGGGAGGGGGGCGGGGCCTGCCTCACTCATGGGCCAGGCACGGGGCGTATCTTATATCTGCTTAGCTAGCGAATGAGAGAACTACTTAACAGATTTAGATTGGGCATTTTTCTAGATTTTGCTTGAACATTCCGGTTAATTTTGTGACTTCTCTCATCTCACTAAGAATCATAGTTCGTTTGCAGGAGTGATATATTCGCGCTAATCTGAGAAAGAGGCTGCGGGCCGAGTGGGAGAAGGAAGCGTGATGTCAGGAGAATGGAGGCGCCTCACTGTCCTGTTTCACTTCCACACGGGCGAAGCCGCGTTGTACGGCTAGTAATATATAAAAAATATATAAAAAAGAATGCTTTCATTGTATCGTTTATTCTATTTAAACTTGAACATCCTCTACTTCACATAAAAATTGTATAAACTGTGAAAAGGCCAAAAAATGATAACAAATATAAGTTAAAATAAATCACCATAGAATATACTATATACAAATAAATTCATTGCTCTGATCATATCATGTACTGCAGTGTAGTAACAACAACAACAACAACAACATTTATTTATATAGCACATTTTCATACAAAAAGTAGCTCAAAGTGCTTTACATAATGAAGAAAAGAAGAATAAAAGACAAATAAGAAATTAAAATAAGACAACATTAGTTAACATAGAAAGGAGTAAGGTCTGATGGCCAGGGTGGACAGAAAAAACAAAAAAAAAAACTCCAGAAGGCTGGAGAAAAAAATAAAATCTGTAGGGGTTCCAGGCCACGAGACCGCCCAGTCCCCTTTGGGCATTCTACCTAACATAAATGAAATAGTCCTCTTTGTAGTTAGGGTTCTCACGGAGTCACTTGATAGTAAGAAAGCCCTAAGACAGACATTGTTAATTATTTTTGAGGTATTTTTCTTGTGAGTTGATTTGAGACCTCTGAATGTCTTCTTTTTTGGATAAGTGTCTTTGTTTTCTCTTTTCAAATAACCATACAGAAGATTTTATATAATATATGCTGCTTTATTACAAGGGTAAATAAAGACTTGTTAATTAGCTTAACTTGAATGCCTTTAGGATGCAGTAGGTAATTCTCCATAATGATAGATGGAGAACATAAGACCCTCACAGAACAGCAAGCAGTATAAGTGAAAACAATAATAAACTATTTATAAAGTACCTTTGAGATCTGCAGTTCATTGTCAACCAGTTTTTCAAACTGACCGCTTTCAATTCAAATGTACATTTTTCTGTTAGTCATGCCAAATACATATATCATAACAGAACACAATCCAGTTCAAGGTTGTGGTTTCGACTTATACTGCATACTGTATTTTTGTGCTGCTGCTTGTTATATAAAATTTCTCTTGCAAAGCACCTAGTAGATGTGATTTCTAACAAAGAAATACTTTTAAAAAAAGATTTGCTTCACTTCTGTGATGAACTAGTTTCTATCTTGAGCCCAAAGGCTTCAGTTCTTAAAAACCCTAAAGTGAGTAAAGCAGAAAAGAAATGGGCTTTTGATAGAAAGATGTAGAAACCTGGTTCTGCTGCCATGTAAGTGCATTCCCAGGGTGCAGATTCAGCTAGGCCGCTAAAAACTAAAAGCAAATGTCTTACGCCTAGCCTTTTCATCCGTTAACATCACATGAGGCTCACTGTTGTTTATTCATTGCTTTGCTCACTCATTTTCTCTTTTCATAGAGATCAGCTTCATATTTAAGTATCTCCAAAGGTAAATAAATTTCTTTGCCAGTATCAAGATTTTTTTATACTTTTTGTATATTTGTTCAGCTTGAACAATACTCAGTATGCACTAAAACAAACAGAATGAAATACAAATATGTTTGAGCCTGTAAGGCAGAACAAGAACCATCTTAGATAGCAGCAGTCTAAAATAGACTAGATAGATGTAAGCAGAGTTGTAGTTGTTTCAATGTGAATTATTGATATTTATCAGAAGCAATTAAGCCTTTATTAGCACACACTTCCTGTCAAAGCAGAAGGGCTTACATTAGCAGTCTGAGGCCCTGACTGGGCCAACTAACTCGCGCCAACACAGAGCACTCAGTGGGAAGGAAAAAATGTAATTCTCTGTCCATCTCAGATACTCTAGCCAAACACACATTGATTTGTTCTGATGGATTGATGAGTCACTAAAGGTGGGAATTTTTTCCTTTTCCCTTTCCAAAAAAAAAAAAAAAACACAATATATCCTTTAATTAATTTAAATCATTTTTAATATTTTTGCTAACAATGTTATTTTATAGAATACAGTTTACATCAAAAACTCCCATACACTTCCATAGAAATATTCAGTTACATTTAAACTTTATTTTTTGCATATTCACCTCTCTAGTTTGAGGTTATAAAATCAATTATGATTGGCTAAATTTGTTTCTCATTTACAATTCATCCAAATCTCCACCATTACGTAGCACAAAAAACATATCTGTTAGTTTACAACACTGCTTGAGTATTTAACCTGCTCTCTCCATAGAGTCATGGGATCATTCTAAAACACGTATTTCTCCTGTCATGTCCAGCAGCAGACTGGTGGCAGAGAAGCCTTTTTATAACATCCAGAAAATGCCAGTATGCTGAGCTGCACCAACAAACACCCTGCACCCCCCACCCATGGGTTCTTACCTGAGGTTGCACGTCTCTTTACCTGAAGTGCGAGTTTACCGGACAACTTATATATCGCAGTTCCCATTTCTGCCGGTTAGCAAGCCACTCTGCCTGGGATGCCCGGAAGGCCAGGGCTGCAACAGGCTGAACCAGCGGATGCATAAACACACACACACACACTCACAGAGACAGACAATAAAGTAGAGAGAGAGATAACAGGCAGGTTGCTGATGGAAAAAAAGCAGAGCCTCTATCTCTCCACAGTCTGTCCTGCTCATTTGCCTGAGCGTAAGAGACCTGATAGGCTTTGTGCTGACTCGATTGATTTGACTGTTAAATGAAGGCTTTCTCTGATTTGCAAAATATAATGTATGTTGTGGACTGAGCATTGGCAGTCAGCAGACTTTATAAATAAATACATTAAGTCCATTACAAAGTGTTCATTTCAACTTACAGTGCCTTTCATAATGTTTGGGACAAAGACTAATTATTCCTTGATTTACCCCTCTGCTTCACAGTTTAAAATTACAAATTAAACACTTCAGATGCGATTAAAATGCACATTACAGACTTTCATTTAAGCATGTTTGCATACATTCTGGTCACACCATGTAAAAATTTCAACACTTCCTATACATGGTCCCACTATTTCAAGGTCCAATAATGTATGGGAAATAGCAATAGCAGGTATATTAAAACATTCATAGTTAATACTTTGTTACATATCCCTTGCATGCAATGACTGCTTGAAGTTTGTGATTCACAGACAGCACAGGTGTGGAGTGTCTTCTGTGGTGTTGCTCTCCCAAGCCTCTAATGCAGTCATCTTTAGCTCCTGCTTGTCTTGGGGGCTTGTCTTCTTAAATGTTCTCTTCTGCATATGGAAGGCATACTCAATTGGATTTAAATCAGGTGACTGGCTTGGTCATTCAAGAATTTTCCATTTTTCAGCTTTGAAAAACTCCTGTGTTGCCTTAGCATTATACCTGGGATCATTATCTTGTTGTAGGATGAAGCACCATCATTTTAAGGTATTTACTGGAACTTGAGCATGTAAAATGTTTCTCTACACCATAGAACTGATTGTGCAGCTTCAGTCAGCAGTAATATCATCAATGAAGATAAGTGTGCCAGTATCTGAGGCAACCATATATGCCCAATCCCTAACACCCTCAATACCATGTTTAAAAAATGAGGTGGTATACTTTGGATCTTAGGCAGTTCCTTTTAGTCCCCACACTTTGCTCTTGCCATCACTCCGATAAAAGTTCATCTTTGTCTCATCTGTCCACAAGACCTTTTTCCAGAATTCTGCTGGCTCTTTTAAGTACTTTTTCACAATCTGTAATCTGGCAATTATTTTTTGTGGCTAACTAGTAGTTTTAATTTTGCAGTGGAGCTTTTTACTTCACACAGTGAGGACTCTTCTGTCATCAACAGTGGAGGTCTTCCTTGGCCTACCAATTACTTTGTGAGTATTGAGTTCACCAGTTCATTCTTTTTTCTTAATTATATTCCACATAGTTGATTTTAGGGAACCCTAAGGTTTTACTAATGTTCTCAAATGGTTTTATTCTTGTTTTTCAACCTCAAAATGGCTTCTTTGACTTTGATCGGCAAACTCTTGTCCTCATGTTGAACAATGTTAAGCACTGATTCCAAAGGTTGTCTGTAGGTAGAAGCAAGCCTAGGTATTTTATGCCTACACTAGTGAAGCAATGAAATACGCCCGAGTAATCACAAACACTTATGGCGCTAATTGTCCCAAACATTATGGAGCCCTCAAATGTGGGGTTCATGTAGAAAAAGTTTTGTTATTTCTGCATGGTGGGACTGAAATGTATGCAAATACCCTTACATGAACGTCTGCAATGTGCACTTTAATCATGTCTGAATTGTTTAATTTGTAATTTTAAACCATGGAGTAGAGGGATAAATCAAGGAAAAATGTGTCTTTGTCCCAAACTATAAATTGAAAAGACAATTATGTCTCCAAGGACCCATAATGGCATGTAGATTGTGTAATGGGTGTTCCCCAATAGATTTGCCCCTAAACTTTTATCATTATTGCTCGATTTATAGACCTATTTGAAAAGACTTAACTGCCACACATTTGACAAAATATGAAGCCATAGTGCTTAAAAAATGTAAAATGAGAAAATGTGACAGGCCATGAATTGAAACCAGCTGCAAGAAAGGGTGAAGCAGAAACATGTATTACCTCATTAACTTGCTGATAGAAATATAAAAAATTCTCATTATTTCATTTTCCTCCAAAATCAAAAAAAATTAATTAGCAACTTGCAAATTGGTCCTGTCTGAGTGTGGTTGTGTTTCTAAGTGTGCCCTGCAAGCGTGCAGAGACAGAGAGTCTCGCACACAGAAAGAGAGTTTCACACCATGTGTAGCCTTGTAGGTGCACAGGTGGGAGACCTCCCTGGAAGGGTTGATAGGTGCTTGGCTGTAGCAGGAATGGATCCAGTTTTCATTGTTCATGCTGGAACAAATGACATACATAAGGGTTGTCAGTCAGTTCTGCAAACAAAATTTAAAGAGTTCTGTGCCAGGCTGAGGAGCAGAACTGAGAAAGTAGTCTCCTCCGAGGTTCTACCTGTGCAATGTGCCAGTCCATGTAAGACTGAAGAGATTAGAAGGCCTAACATGTGGCTCGGTTCAAATTCTGGTAAATGATAGAAGGGTATAGGTTTTTTGGGCACTGGGACTCGTTTTGGAATAAATGGGACCTGTTCCACTGCAATGAGTTATATTTGAACTGGCTTATGAGTAGGTTAGTCTATGGAATAGGAGGCAGGGAAATTAGGACAGTCCAGGTTTAGAACTGTACATGAGAAGATGAACAATGGTGTAAAAATAAATATGCATATTAATGTAAATTCTAAGTTGAGGTGCAGTTAAACAGACTTAAAATGTTTTACATACATTGCAGGATAGGTACATCCCAAAAATTGGAATTAGTAGGAAATTTAGAAAAATGAACTGAGTAAGTAAAAAAAAAAAGAAGATGCAAAGGAAAGAAATGCTATATATGGCGTATAAGACTAATAAATCCAAAGTGAATCATAGGGCATATGAGACCATGAGGGCAACAATTAAGAAGGATATTAGGGAATCTATAAGGCAGTTAGAGAGGAATATAGCAGATAAGGCAAACGATGAGCCAAAGGGACTTTCAATATTTTAAAAAGGCCAGTCATACAGGAGGGTAAGGTACACCAGGAATAGTAGAATTAAAAAATACAGAAAATGAAATAGTAGATGCTCTAACCTTGCATTTTTTTTGATGTCTTCATATGTGAAGAAGTGGATAACCTCCCAGCGGTTCAGTAAAAAGTTCAACTAAGAAGGTACTTAGTAATTTGGAAAAGTACTGCTTAGATTAAATAGGCTGAAATCAATCAAATCACCAGAACCAGATAATATTTATTCTCGAGTGCTTGAGGAAGTTAGTGAATAAAATATATACTTTGGCGCTTACTTTTTGGAAGTCACTGTGGACTGGGGAAATTCCAAAGGACTGGAAAATGAAAAATATCATCCCATTATATAAAATGGGTGACCGGGCAGGTCCAAGTAACTATAGGTCAGTAAGCTTAACGTGCATCACAAGTAAATTAATGGAAGGAATTATTAAGGAAAATATTGAGCAACACATGGCAAGGACAGGAGTTTTACTGAACAGTCAGCACAGGTTCAGATGAGGGAGGTCATCTTTTACTAGACAGGCAGTGTGGTGTAGTGGTTAAGGCTTTGAACTTCAAACCCTGAGGTAGGATACGATCAGAGTGGTGCATATGATATTATTTATCTTGACTTTCAGAACACATTTGATAAGGTCCCATATGAGAGGTTGGGCATCAAACTAAAAGAGGTGGGAATTCCGGGTGTAGTGTGCAGATGGGTGCAGAATTGACTAAAACACAGGAAGCAGAGGATGATAGTGCGAGGAACCTTATCAGAACTGGGTGAAGTTAAGAGTGGTGTCACTATGGGGTCAGTGTTGGGACCACTGCTATTCTTAACTTGTATAAATTAATTGGATAGGAATATAAGTAACAAGTTGGTTAAGTTTGCACATGATACCAAGCTAGGAAAATAACCAAGAATCTCTTGAATAATTACTAGGACAGCATACATGATTCTGAAGATTTGTGGAAAATTAATTTTAATTTAAGTACAGTGCATCCAGAAAGTATTCACAGCGCATCACTTTTTCCACCTTTTGTTATGTTACAGCCTTATTCCAAAATGGATTAAATTCATTTTTTTCCTCAGAATTCTGTACACAACACCCCATAATGACAACGTGAAAAAAGTTTACTTGAGGTTTTGGCAAATTTATTAAAAATAAAAAAACTGAGAAATTACATGCACATAAGTATTCACAGCCTTTGCTCAATACTTTGTCGATGCACCTTTGGCAGCAATTACAGCCTCAAGTCTTGTTGAATATGATGCCACAAGCTTGACACACCTATCCTTGGCCAGTTTCGCCCATTCCTCTTTGCAGCACCTCTCAAGCTCCATCAGGTTGGATGGGAAGCGTCGGTGCTCAGCCATTTTAAGATCTCTCCAGAGATGTTCAATCGGATTCAAGTCTAGGCTCTGGCTGGGCCACTCAAGGACATTCACAGAGTTGTCCTGAAGCAACTCCTTTGATATCTTGGCTGTGTGCTTAGGGTCGTTGTCCTGCTGAAAGATGAACCGTCACCCCAGTCTGAGGTCAAGAGCGCTCTGGAGCAGGTTTTCATCCAGGATGTCTATGTACATTGCTGCAGTCATCTTTCCCTTTATCCCGACTAGTCTCCCAGTTCCTGCCACTGAAAAACATCCCCACAGTATGATGCTGCCACCACCATGCTTCACTGTAGGGATGGTGCCAGGTTTCCTCCAAACGTGACGCCTGGCATTCACACCAAAGAGATCAATCTTTGTCTCATCAGACCAGAGAATTTTCTTTCTCATGGTCTGAGAGTCCTTCAGGTGCCTTTTGGCAAACTCCAGGTGGGCTGCCATGTGCCTTTTACTAAGGAGTGGCTTCCGTCTGGCCACTCTACCATACAGGCCTGATTGGTGGATTGCTGCAGAGATGGTTGTCCTTCTGGAAGGTTCACCTCTCTCCACAGAGGACCTCTGGAGCTCTGACAGAGTGACCATCGGGTTCTTGGTCACCTCCCAGACTAAGGCCCTTCTCCCCCGATCGCTCAGTTTAGATGGCCGGCCAGCTCTAGGAAGAGTCCTGGTGGTTTCGAACTTCTTCCACTTACGGATGATGGAGGCCACTGTGCTCATCGGGACCTTCAAAGCAGCCAAATTTTTCTGTAACCTTCCCCAGATATATGCCTCGAGACAATCCTGTCTCGGAGGTCTACAGACAATTCCTTTGACTTCATGCTTGGTTTGTGCTCTGACATGAACTGTCAACTGTGGGACTATATATAGACAGGTGTGTGCCTTTCCAAATCATGTCCAATCAACTGAATTTACCACAGGTGGACTCCAATTAAGCTGCAGAAACATCTCAAGGACGATCAGGGGAAACAGGATGCACCTGAGCTCAATTTCGAGCTTCACGGCAAAGGCTGTGAATACTTTTGTACATGTGCTTTCTCAATTTTTTTATTTTTAATAAATTTGCAAAAACCTCAAGTAAACGTTTTTCATGTTGTCATTATGGGGTGTTGTGTGTAGAATTCTGAGGAAAAAAACGAATTTAATCCATTTTGGAATAAGGCTGTAACATAACAAAATGTGGAAAAAGTGATGCGCTGTGAATACTTTCCGGATGCACTGTAAATGTAAAGTATTACATGTAAGAAGTAAAAATGTTAAATTTTAATATACAATGGGAAGTCTGGAAGTTAAAAGTACATCTTATGAGAAGGATTTAGTAGTTGTTTGTGGATTTGCTGTTATCAACTTCTCAACAGTGTTCAGAAGCCATTAAGAAGACTAACATTATGTTAGATGATAGCATGATGAGTGAAGTACAAGTCAAAGAAGGTTATGCTGAACCTTTATAATGCACTGGTGAGGCCTCCTCTGGAGTACTGTATGCAGTTTAGGTCTCCTGGATACATAAAGGACATAGCAGCACTAGGAAAAAGTCCAGAGAAGAGCAACTAGACTGGGCTATAGGGGATGAATTATGAGGAAAGATTAAAGGAGATGAGCCTTTTCATTTTATGAAAGAGGAGATGAAAAAGAGACATGATTGAAGTGTTTAAAATTATGAAAGGAATTAGTACAGTGACTCGAGACTGTTACTTTAAAATGAATTCAACAAGAACATGGGGGCCGCAGTTAGAAAGTACCATAGACACATGGAATAAGTTACCAAGTAGTGTGGCAGACAGTGGGACTTTAGGGACCTTCAAAACTAGACTTGATGTTACTTTGGGGGAATTACCGTACTGTAAGTGACCAGGACTGGCAAGCTTTGTTGGCTGAATGGCTTGTTCTCATCTATGGTAAATCTTTCTAATATTCTAATATTTTAAGAATGGACTGGCAATCTATCTGGTGTTGTTTGCTTCCTTGGCCCTGCAAGTGTGACACTGAATTTTACAAAGTGAATAAAAATAGCAGACATGTGGTGAACAAGTGAACAAAAAGTGAACAAGTCACTTTTCGAATATATGTATTCCTAACTCTGCCTTTGGAAGTTTCTAGAATTTATAAATCTTCAAGTCAGGTTGTACAGAAAAGTGTCTATCTATCCATCATTGCTACCACATTTAAATTTGTTAAAGTCTAATTATACTATTGAATAATATGAAGGTGTCATAATTATCATTTCTTTTGTGATGATGTTTTTTATAAAGAACATAAAGTAAACACAAATTGAATAGAAAATAAAAGACTGCAGAACTATTCTCTGCTCCCTGCACTGTAAGCCACTATGAATTGGATGGAGCAGGTTTGTTGATTAATTTGTTGATGGATGTTACTTGCTTGCAGTCCCAGTGACTACATGGTTTTCTTCCTCATTAGTTTCTTCCCACAACTCAAATATGTATAGGATATGTTAATTGGTGACCCTAAATTGTCCCCATATGAGTCAATGTGTGTATCCTACGATGAACTACAACCACTTTCAAAGCTGGCTCTTGTGTTATGCTGATTTCCAATTCAATAGCAGCAGATATAAACAGATTAAGAAAATGGACAGATAAATAGATGGGAAGTGACACATGTAGACTTAATTCAGCAAACAATGTGTTTGAAATCAAGCTACATATACTTACAACCTGCTGACTCAATGGATCAAGTGAAGGATGGTCCTATTAAACTGTGCCTCATACTGCTTCCTCAGCAAGCACTTCTCAATGATGTTGTATGGCCAGTACTCTCCCTAGTGGCACAAAGTGTTCCTGTAGGTTTTCCTCACAGCAGAGGTGTATTAGAGAGGACCAGACTGACTGTTCTCCCCTTGTGAGGCTACAACATATTTTTCTCTGGCACACTGGAGAACCTCAAACACAAAAGTGAGTTTTTTTTCTACTGAGAACAGAGTCTTGAGTGACTCCTTGCTTTGATGGTAGAGTCCACCAATGGTCTATAAGGAAATCACTACCTATATTATCTTTATAATGGATAAAGAAAAATCATCTGAATGAAAACCGTTTTCCTGATGATAATTGCAACCCAACAGTATACCTATAGATCAAGCACAAACCTAAAACAGTTTAACCGGTGAATGAAGGACAATTGGTTTTCTTTTTGAGTGCAAACACAGATGAAAAGCTGTTTAGATAAAATGCCATTCCTTCAAATGTAATGCAATTATTAATTTATTCTTTATCAATTATCAATTCAGGATAGAAGAGATATCCCAGCAGCAGGTGAAGGAAGCAACCAAACTTGAACACAATGCTATTTCAACTGTAGGTCATACTGACTTTCACTTGTTCCTGATCAGTTTAGAGTGACAGTTAACCTAAATTGCATGTCTTTTGTATGCTCGCGGAAAATCAGAGTACACTCAGAAAACCTCATGCAGTAACACAGAGAATGTGCAAACTCCACTCAGATACTGGACTAGGATGTGAAGCAACTGTGAATAAGCAGTGTTAACCACTGCCCTACCAAAATCCATCGTGCTTGTTTTTTATTTATAATTAATTTAGTAGGATCTCATTTCCTTTACACAATTTCCAGACTAGAAAATTCTAATTAAAGGACCCATTCACTTTTGGACACTGGATCAAACAATCAACCAGACATCTGTGTGCTTTTCATACACCACTGCAAGAAAAAAAAAAAAAAACATTTTTAGGGTTTTATTTTTTGAAAACCCTCAAAGTTAGTTGGTCCTATGAGAAATCCTGCATTTGTATCACCTGAGCAAATCAAGCCAAATAAACTCAGTATTATCTTGTGCTTGTAAGATTAATTTCATTGTAATTTTACTGAAAATGGCACTTGAGCATTACATGAATGGTCTCAGGAAAGGTTCTAACAGAGTAGTGTTCAACTTAAAAATAAAATTGGAAATAATAAAACAAAAATGAATAATTATTTATAACATATTAAGAATACGGGCGGCACAGTGGCGCACTGGGTAGCGCTGCTGCCTCGCAGTTGGGAGATCTGGGGACCTAGGTTCGCTTCCCGGGTCCTCCCTGCATGGAGTTTGCATGTTCTCCCCGTGTCTGCGTGGGTTTCCTCTGGGCGCTCCGGTTTCCTCCCAAAGACATGCAGGTTAGGTGGATTGGCGATTCTAAATTGGCCCTAGTGTGTGCTTGGTGTGTGGGTGTGTTTGTGTGTGTCCTGCGGTGGGTGGGCACCCTGCCCGGGATTGGTTCCTGCCCTGTGTTGGCTGGGATTGGCTCCAGCAGACCCCCGTGACCCTGTGTTTGGATTCAGCGGGTTGGAAAATGGATGGATGGATATTAAGAATACAGTAAGCCAAAGAGTTTTTACATCTCAACACAATATCATATATATTTGTATCTGCCACAGAGAAATAGACTGACATGTAGTGGTACTTTGGGAGATGAGAAATACTAGTCTAATATTGCCAGGAAGGGTGACAAAAATTCAGCTGTTTATTACTGTTATGTCAGAAATCTTACGTGTCAATGTGAACTGAAGTAATCCCCTAAGTCCGATACACACTTAACTTTAAAAGCTGCCACTTAGACATGAACACATACATTGAAAGATGCTACAATAACTATCACCACTCCTCAGCCTGTAAAAATCTGTAAGGCAGCTGCATTTTCTTCTAATGTTGGTCTCTGCAATATCATAGAATTCTTAAAAAATATCATCAGGCAAATGTTCAGTCATTTCTGCACTCTTACAGAATAGATATCTCTGCCAATGTTAGCCTGTGAGCGTCATCATTCACAACATTCATTTCTAGCTCTAATAATGCTGACCTGCCAACTTTTACCATCAGCCATTGTTTTACGTTTTGATCTGATGCCAGGATATTTGCAGACAGGGTGCCACCATGGGGCAGTAACTAGAACTGCTGTGTTATAGCCTCAA